>NC_044549.1:196743495-196973861 GCF_007565055.1 Rhinopithecus roxellana | reverse complement strand
CAGTGGAGAACAGAAAATGTTCTCTTTGAAAAAAATATGTAGTTAAAAAAGTTTTAGCTCTTTTTTGTTTGTTATAAATTGTCTGTTCAATTGTACGGAATTACTCTCTCTCAGAGCAAAGACTTGCCAGTTGGCTTTACTTTTTTCATCCCCTTTCTTCTGTGTCCACTGCCTCGATACATTTTTCCCACTTCCCTTACTCTGACAAAGATATCAAAGGTTACATTAAAGCAAAAGCTGAGAAGCTTAAGTTATTGCCGATAAGTTCGACAAGATTTAAATGCAATCTGAGAAGTAGAAGATGGGAAGCATTCCTTCCTGAATCTACATGCTCTGTTAGGCCCTAAGGCACAATGAAATGTAGGACATGAACCCTGGGCCCCAAAGCTGATGACGGTGGAGGTCACAAAGTGATCACCCACTCTAAGAATTCTACACACAGTGTTATCTATATGTTTCCCTCTATGCCAGGCTTCTTGTCTTTACTCTCATCAGTGTTTGGATAGCTCCTGACAGAATAAAGGCTGGGTTTGGTGTTCTGTAATCCTAGCTCTTTGGGAGGCTGTGGGAAGATTGCTTGAGCTCAGGAGTTCAAGACCAGCCTGGGCAACATGGCAAAACCCCATCTCTACAAAAAATACAAATATTAGCTGGATGTGGTGGTGCACACCTGTAGTCCCAGGTACTCTAGAGGCTGAGGTGGGAAGATCACTTGAGCCTGGCAAGCAGAGGTTATAGTGAGTTGAGATAGTGCCACTACACAGCCTGGGTGACAGAGTGAGACCCTGTCTCAGAAACAAAAAATAAAAAAGTGCATTTCCTCAGTTGTAGGCAATGATATTTCTAATGTAAGGAAACATGGTCTTAGATTTGGGAGATGTAGGTCATTTTCAGGATATTCACCCTTAACCTGATAACTGGTTTAGCAGATTTTGCTGAGTTGTTTTTAGGTGGTTTCTTTGGAATCCTAGTTTAATTCTTCATTGTTTTACCTGTGATTTTGGGAGACATATATATGATAAAAGTCTTTTTAAAATAAAGTTTTTAATTTTAAGATTTAGATTACAGAAAAGTTGACAAGCTGGAACTGATGGTTCCCATGTACTCCATAGCTAGCTTCCCCTGCTTTTAACATCTAACACTGGTATGGTACACTTGTTATAATTAGTGAACAACTTTTCATATGTTATTATTAACTAAAGTTCGTGCTTTTTTCAGATTTCCTTAGTTTTTATCTGGTAAGACTCATCTTGTGTATCTCCTGCCTTGGTCCTAGACTCAGCCATTTTTCCAAGAAGCTCTGCATCCTTTGTTTTGGACAGTGGTATTAGAAACCAAGATATGTGTGCATCTCTTAATTTTTTTTTTTTTTTTTTTGAGATGGAGTCTTGCTCTGTAGCCCAGGCTGGAGTGCAGTGGCGCAGTCTCAGCTCACTGCAAGCTCCGCCTCCCGGGTTCACCATTCTCCTGCCTCAGCCCCCCGAGTAGCTGAGACTACAGGCGCCCGCCACCACACCTGGCTACTTTTTTGTATTTTTAGTAGAGATGGGGTTTCACCGTGTTGGCCAGGGTGGTCTCAATCTCCTGACCTCATGATCTGCCCGCCTTGGCCTCCCAGCATGTCTTAACTTTTAACCTGAATCCCTCTATTTAAGATGGATTTCTTGCAGTTAACATAGTTGAGCCTTGCTTTTTATTCTAACTCTGACATTCTTTGTCTTTGAATCGGTATATTTAGGCCACCTGGAGTGTCCTGCACCCTGCCCTCCTCGCCATGACTGTGTCAGGTGACCGCAGGAGGTCGATTGTATGTTCTCCTTGCACTGTTGTAGAGCCACCAACTTTCCTGTGGCCCCTGCGGTACCACATCTGCCTTATAGCTCTCAATTTAAGGTTTACAAATGTGTATTTCTCCATTGTGACTTAAATTCTCACTTGATACAATTAAAGTAAATGAAGTAAGAAGTATATAGTAGAATGAAATCATAATCTTAAGTTATCACTTTGCTTTGTAGGCCTTAGAGAATATTTCCAGGCACACAGTTTTTATATGTTCCTTGGTTTTTTTACTTGTCAAGTGATCAAAATAATTGTTGAAGAAACAAAGCAAGCTCCAAATCACACATAACCATCTTACAGATTTTATTTCCTTTCACCATCATCAAATCTGCTCTAGAAACTGCTTTGTGCATGAAATGTGGCTCTGAATGAGAGGAAAACACACTTTAACACATGTAAATTGCTTTAAGCTGTATAAGATGTGTTCTTTGGTGACACAGGGCATGCCAAAGCCTTGAAAGCCAGCTTTCTTACCCCAGTGACAAATGACAACCCCATCATTCAGTGTCCCTCAATTACAACAAGCCTCTTGATTAGCAGGTCCCTACAATGGAGATTATATTTTAAGAGAGAAGAGCCGATGAGATACATGATTTAATTTATCTGTAAACCTTTAGATTATTTTCTTCTGTTCATTTGGTCTAATTGATATTTCCCCCAATCCCCTTTTCTATTAAATGATGAAATAGAGAAGGAGCCGGGTGTGGTGGCTCATGCCTGTAATCCCACTTTGGGAGGCCAAGGCAGGTGGATCACCTTAGGTTAGGAGTTCAAGACCAGCCTGGCCAACATGGTGAAACCCATCTCTACTAAAAATACAAAAAAATTAGCCAGGCATGGTGGTGCATGCGTGTAATCCCAGCTACTCAGAAAGCTGAGGCAGGAGAATCGCTGGAACCCGGGAGGCGGAGGTTGCAGTGAGCCGAGATTGTGCCATAGCACTCCAGCCTGGGCAACAAGAGTGAAACTCTGTCTAAAAACAAACAAACAAAACAAACAACAAAAAAACAACAAAAAAAGGCCAGGCGCGGTGGCTCATGCCTGTAATCCCAACACTTTGGGAGGCCGAGGCAGACAGATCACAAGGTCAGGAGATCGAGACCATCCTGGCTAACATGGTGAAACCCCGTCTCTACTAAAAATACAAAAAATTAGCCAGGCATGGTGGTGGGCACCTGTAGTCCCAGCTACTTGGGAGGCAGAGGTAGGAGAATGGCATGAACCTGCGAGGCGGAGCTTGCAGTGAGCCGAGATTGCGCCACTGTACTCCAGCCTGGGCTCCAAAGCGAGACTCCATCAAAGAAAGAGAGAAAGAGAGAGAGAAAGAGAGAGAAGGAAGTAAAATACTTTTCGTGCTTTTATACTGACCAGTTCTCCCTCTCTCATTTTTTTGACTCTTCTAACATTTTCCCTTTTTTCCCTGTATACTTCTTTTAGGTTCCAGCTTTCTGTTAAGCTTTATTGAGGCTCAGAAACCAATACCCCCAAATACTGCACTTTGACATGCTGAACTCAACGTCTTTCTGATCTCCCCCATACCATCTCTCTCAAAGCATTGGATTCTCTAAAGTTCCCTTGTCTGCCTAAAGTCCAGACCTACCAAAGAAGAAAACAATTAACTGCTGATCACTTCCCTGAGTTCTCATTAACTGAATCCATATCACATCTTTTCTCATGTTAATCTGCTTTTTGTGAGTTGATTTTTCAGCAAATCTTCAGGGGTTTGCTGTACATCTTTTAAGTCCAACTCCTTGTTCACTTGACTGATCTTGGGAAGTCGCCCATGCAGACAGCCCAGAGGCCTAGGCCTTTTGTGATATTAGCGATTCCCTGTCATTCCCTGTGTGGATGCTCAGCACACCAGGAATGGAGCTTGGTTGGAGTGGAGCAAGGTGAGCTGGGTCGTAGACGTAGCCCTGCCCTGAAGACGTCTTCTCAGGGTGTCCACCAGGGCGTAGGGCCTGAAGACACTGCCAGAGAATTCCTTTTAAACTCCAGGGAAGAGTCCTAGTCATTATGTTACTGAGACACAAATTTTGTGATGCTTTCTCGTCTTTTAACAAATACATGTAAGTTAATTAACTAATTAAATAGAGTTTTCAGTCTTTTATACAATCTATACCAAAGGATGGCAAACCCCAGCCAAAGGACCAAATCCTCCTGCCGCCTATTATTAAAGTTGTATTGGCACCCAGCCGCACCCATTTGTTTTTATATTCTGCTTTTCATGTTGCAAGGAATGGCAGAGTTGAGTAATCATGACAGAGATTGTGTGCTGCAAAGCCTAAAATATTTACTCTGTGGCCTTTTAAGAAGTTTGCTGACCCTGCTGGAGATTAAGAATCTTTTGTGATAGAAATTGCATTGAATCTATAGATCACTTTGGGTGATATACACATTTTAACAATATTAAGAGTTCTAATACAGCACATGAACACAGAATGTCTTTTCATTTATTTGTGTAGTCTTCAATTTCTTGTGGCAATGTTTTGTGGTTTCAGTGTACACGTTTTTCATCTCCTTGGTTACATTTGTCCCTAAGTATTTTAGTATTTTTATTCTTTCTGATGCTATTGTAAAAATGATTGATTTCTGAATTTCCTTTTCAAATTGTTCATTGTTAGTATATAGAAATGTTACTGATTTTTGTGTGTTGATTTTGTAGTCTACAATTCTGCTGAATTCATTTATTAGTTCTAATGAGGGTGTGTGTGTGTATGTGTGTAGAATTAGGGTTGTCTGCATTTAAAATAATGTAATCCACAAACAGATAATTTTACTACTTTCCAATTTGGATACCTTTTATTTATTTTTATTTATTTATTTATTTATTTTGAGACGGAGTCTCGCTCTGTCACCCAGGCTGGAGTGCAGTGGCCGGATCTCAGCTCACTGCAAGCTCTGCCTCCCGGGTTTACGCCATTCTCCTGCCTCAGCCTCCCGAGTAGCTGGGACTACAGGCGCCCGCCACCACGCCCGGCTAGTTTTTTGTATTTTTTAGTAGAGACGGGGTTTCACTGTGTTAGCCAGGATGGTCTCGATCTCCTGACCTCGTGATCTGCCCGTCTCGGCCTCCCAAAGTGCTGGGATTACAGGCTTGAGCCACCGCGCCCGGCCTTATTTATTTTCTTAATTGCTCTGACAATTAAGAAAGTAGTGGACTTCCAGTACTTTGTTGACAAGTGGCAAGACTAAGCATTCGTCACCATGTTCCTGATCTTAGAGGGAAAGCTTTCAGTTTTCCATCATTTGATACGATGTTACTCTAGGCTTCTTCATATATAACCTTTAGTATGTTAAGGTAATTTCTTTCTACTCCGAGTTTGTTGAGTGTTTTTATCGTGAAAGGGTATTGAATTTTTGTCATATATTTTTTCTGCATCAATTAAAATAATGTGGTTTGTCCTTCATCCTGTTAATGTGGTGTATCATGTTGATTGGTTTACATATGTTGTTCCATCCTTGTAGTTCAGGAATAAATCCCGCTTGGTCATGATGTGTAATTTTTTTAATGTGTTGCTGAATTTGGTTTGCTAGTATTTTGTTAAGGAATTTGCATCAGTATTGATTAGGGATATTGAACTATGGTTTTCTTTTTTAATTATGTCTTTGGTTTTGGTATCACAGTGATATTGACCTCATAAGATGAGTTTGGAAGTATTCCCTTCTTGTCAGTATTTTGCAAGAATTCAAGATGTATTGCTGGTAATTCTTTAAATGTTTGGTGAAATTCACCCATGAAGCTCTCTGGTCCTGGGCTTTTCTTTGTTGGTAGGTTTTTCATTACCGATTCAATCTCCTTACTAGTATAGTTCTGTTCAGATTTTTTTTCTTCATGATTCAGTTTTGGTAGGTTGCATGTTTCTAGGAATTTATTTGTTTCTAGTTTATCCAGTTTAGTGGTGTATAATTGTTCTTAGTCGTCTCTTATATTTTATTTCTGTGGCATCAGTTGTAATGTTTCTTCTTACATTTCTGATTTTTGCTATGTGAGTCTTTTTCTTCATTAGTCTAGCCTAAGGATTTCTTAATTTGTTGACCTTTTCAAAAGACCAACTCTTACTTTGTTGACTTTCTTTTGCTGTTGTTTTTCTATTCTCTTTTATTTTTGCTCTTATCTTTATTATTTCCTTTCTTCTGCTAACTTTAGTTGGTTCTTTTTGTAGTTTCTTGAGGTTAAAGTCAAGTTATTGACTTGAGATCTTTCTTTCTTTTATAATGTAAGCATTTACCACTATAAACTTCCCTCTTAGTACTGTCGCTGCTGTGTCCCGTAAGTTTTGGTGTGTTGTGTTTTTGTTTTCATTTGTTTCAAGATATTTTCTGATTTCTTTTGTGATTTCTTCTTTGACTCACTGGTTGTTCAAGAGTGTATTAATTTCCACAGTTTGTGAATTTTCCAGTTTCCTTTTGCTTTTGATTTCTAGTTCCATTCCATTTGGTCAGAAATGATAGTTGGTATGATTTCAGTCTTTTTAAATTTGTTAAGGCTTGTTTGTGGCCTAAGGTATATCTATACTGGAGAATCTTTTATATGGACTTGAAAAGAATGTTTATTCTGTTGTTACTGGGTAGAGTGTTCTGTATATATCTATTAGGTTAAATTGGTTTGTGATGTTAAGTCCTCTGCTTCCTTATTGATCTTATGTCTGATTGTTTTATCCATTATTGAAGTGCAGTATTGAAATCTCCCACTGGTACTGTATTAGTGTTCATTTCTCCCTTCAATTCTGTCAATATTTGTTTCATATATTTGGGTACTGTGATGTTAGATGCATATACAATTATAATTGTTACGTCTTCTTAGTAAATTGACCCTTTCATTTTTACATAATATCCTCATTGTCTCTTATAACCGTTTTTTAATTAAAGTCTGTTTTTTCTGATATAACTATGGTCATTCTGGCTCTCTTTTTGTTACCATTTTCATGGTAAATGAAAATGAGCATTTTTCCTCATTCCTGAACTTTGATTATATGTATGTCTTTACATCTGCAGGTAATTGGATCTTGTTTTTTGTTTGTTTTTTTAAAATCCATTCAGCCACTCTATGTCTTTAGATCAGGGAGTTTAAACCCATTCACACTTAATTACTGATAGAGCAGACTTACAATTGCCATTTTGTTATTGCTTTCAGTATGTCTGTAATTATTTTGCTGCACTTTTTCTGTCTTGCTGCCTTCCTTTGTATTTTGTTGATTTTTTTTTTGTAGGAACTTGCTTTGATTCCTTCTCATTTTCTTTTTTGTATCTTTACAGATATTTTCTTTGTAGTTACCATGGGGATTACATAAAATATCTTATAGTTGAAACTGATAAAAACTTAGCAGCATGCAAAAAAATCTTCTCCTTTACATTTTCCCTTTACCACTTTTTTTTTTTTTTTTTGAGACGTAGTCTTGCTCTCTCGCCCAGGCTAGAGTGCTGTGGCCGGATCTCAGCTCACTGCAACCTCCGCCTCTCGGGTTCACGCCATTCTCCCGCCTCAGCCTCCTGAGTAGGCTGGGTCCACAGGCGCCGCCACCTCGCCTGGCTAATTTTTTGTATTTTTAGTAGAGACGGGGTTTTGCCGTGGTTAGCCAGGATGGTCTCGATCTCCTGACCTCGTGATCCACCCATCTTGGCCTCCCAAAGTGCTGGATTACAGGCTTGAGCCACCGCGCCCGGCCACCACTTTTTATTATCAGTGTCACAAAGAACATTATTTCTTTTTGAGACGGGTCTCACTGTGGTCACTCAGGTTGGAATGGAGTGGCACAATCACAGCTCACTGCAACCACAACTTCCCTGGGCTCAGGTGATCCGCCCACCTCAGCCTCCCAAGTAGCTTGAACATTAGGCATGGGCCACCATGCCTGGCTAATTTTGTATTTTTTTTGTGAGACAGAGTTTTACCATATTGCTCAGGCTGGTCTCAAACTCCTGAGGCTCATGATTCACCCACCTAGGCCTCTCAAAGTGCTGGAATTATAGGCATAGTACCCAGCCACAAATTACATTTTTTGATCCATTAGTATTCTTTTGTAGTTAGTTTTATGTTTTATCTTTTAAAGTGTGTACTAGAATTAAAAGTGATTTATATACGACCATCGCATTATTAAAGGATTTTTTTTGTTTGTCTATATATTTACCTTTACTAGAGAGTTTATTTTTTCTTATGCTGTTGTGTTGCTGTCTAGTGTCCTTGAGCTTCTGCTTGAAGGAATGCCTATTATGTGTAAGGCAGTTGTAGTAGTGATGAAATTCCTCCGCTTTTGCTTATCCAAAAGGTCTTTATTTCTCTCCTGTGTTTTTGAAGGATGATTTTTCCTGGTATAGAATTCTTGGTTGGGAGTTTTTTTTCAGTACTTTGAATATGTCATCTTGTTCTCTTCTGGCCTCCAGTCTTTCTACTGAGAAATCTGCTGATAATCTGGGAATTCCCTTGTACATGATGAATTACTTTTCTCTTGCTGCTTCAAGATACTCTCTTTGTCTTTGATTTTGACAGTTTGATTATAATGTGTCTTGGTGTAGGCCGCTTTGGGCTCATCTTAGTGGGATTCCTTTCAGCTTCTTGAATTTGGATGCACATTTCCTCAGATTTGGGAAATTTCCAGCTATTATTTCCTCAAATAAGTTCTGTTCCCATTTCTTTCTCTCTCTTCTCCTCTGGAACTCTTATAATGCATAATTGGTCCAGTTGATGGTGTTTCATTAAGCTTTCTTCACTTTTCTTCTTGTGTTGTTTTTGCTCCTGTGACTCAATAATTTCCAATGACCTATCTGAGTTCACTGATTCTTTTTTTCTGCTTGTTCAAATCTGCTGTTGAATCTCACTAGTGAATTTTTTTTTTTTTTTTTTTTTTTTGAGACGGAGTTTCATTCTTGTTGCCCGGGCTGGTCCACCTGCCCGGGCTGATCCACCTGCCTTGTCCTCCCAAAGTGGTGGGATTACAGGCATGGGCCCCCGTGCGTGGTTGAATTTTTTTTTTTTTTTTTTTTTTTTGATACAGACAAGGCTGTATCCGTGTCACAAGGCCGGAGTGTGGTGGTGTGATAGTAGCTCACTTCAGCCTCAAATTTCTGGATTCAAGCAATCCTACAGCCTCAGTCTCCCAAGTAGCTGGGACAATAGGCATGCAGCACCACACCCCGCTAAGGTTTTGATTTTTTTTTTTTTTTTTTTGGTAGAGATGAGGTCTTGCTATGTTACCTGGGCCAGTCTCAAATCCTGTTCTCAAATGATCCTCTACCTTGGGCTTCCAAAGTGCTTGAGATTACAAGTGTGACCCACCATACCTAGGTGTGACTTGTTCAATTCAGTTATTCTTCAGCACCAGAATTTCTGTTGGGTTCTTTTTTATAGTTTCTATTGATTGCTGATATAGTCTCTTTCTGTTCATGTATTGTTTTCCTCATTTTATTTAGTTGTCTGTGACCTCTTATAGCTCACTGAGCTTTTTAAAGACAGTTATTTGAATTCTCTGTCAGGCAATTCACAGGTCTTCATTTCTTTTGGGTCAGCTTCTGAAGAATTACTGTTTCTTTGCTTGGGCCATTTTTCCTTTTTTTTATATGTCCTTTTGTTTTTTTGCTGGCATTTGGGCATTTGAAAAAGAGCCATCTGTCTGTCATTACAGACTAGCTTTATACAAGGAAGGCCTTCACCATTCAGCCCAGTTAGAGAATCAGAGACTCAAATCTTTTCTGGTAGTGTGTCTTCTCTGGGATTATGCATCTAATTTTCAAATTAGAAAGGCTTGCCAGCTTCTTTTTCAGGAGGTTGTAATTTCTTGCTGCCTCTGGTGTCTGTGTGCAGTACTGCAAGTTCTCTGGTGCTGCTGCAAGCTGACAAGCCCTTAATTGTTCTCAGCAACCCCTAGGCATTTAAAGTATGCCCTTTAAGTTCACATGCCTTCTAATTTAGAAAAGACAGAAACTAGTCCCTCAGGCAGTCCTCTGAAAAGACAGAAAGTTGAATGTATTCATTCTGCTTTCTCTTTCCCTTTCAAGGTGGCATGAGAAACGCTCCTCATGGTCCCAGCTTCTCTGATGACTGTTCTTTATTCACTTTGGTGCAGACTCCCTGGCTCACCAGGGGTCCTTTGTGGGGTCAAATCTGACATTGGCCCTTCTCTGAGGCTCCTTTGGGAGTACCTGCCTTTGCCTTGGTCCTATCCTCAGAAGTTCTGGCAAATTCTCTTATTTTCCAGTGTTGTTCCTTTTAGAATATATCTTTCTGTCATTTCAGGGGACCTTTGGGAAGTGGAAGAAGTAGATGTACCTGCTTGGTCTACCATCTTAAAATGAAAATCCCTGAGGTTGTTTTCCTAAGAGCCTAATTCCATAACATTTTTTTCAATCTCTGCTCCGTTAATCATTTTTATTAATTTGCATTTGGCACGTAATTTGTCTAGTAATCAGCAGAGGATACCTTTTTCAGGGCACTCCTTTTGTTCAGTTGTGGCTGGGATCTCAGTGGAGACAGGTAACCCTATAATCACTGTTTAAGGCATATTGTTGTGGGGAGCCAACTTCTTTGTATTTACTAGTTTTAAAATTCTGCCCATCTCCTCCCCTTCCCCTTCCTCCACCTTCACTGTTTTTCTCCTTTACTTTGTTTAGGATATAATTTTGTGAGTATGTATGCATACATACCATTGTAGGTATCAGATCTGCTTTTCAGAAGTCTCAGAATTCAACTCTAATTTGCATTTTCTGTTTCAGTAGAGACAGGGTTGGGGACATATTACTACAAAACACAGCTACTACTATGGATCACGTCACAATTTTTCTAGTTTTTGCAAAATAAAATGGTTCTGCTGGCTCTCTGTGCAGCTGACATGAGAGTCCCAGGGTTTGACAACCCTGCAGTGACCAAAGGTGAGCAATGTGCTAATAGCAGAGCAGGCAGTACTTTACCACTGGCACTGGAAAACATTTAGCTTCTGAGTGCTAATTTTCTCTGGTCCTGTTACTTTTTTTCCTTTTCCCAACTGAGACACCCTATAATCACTGTTTAAGGCATATTGTTGTGGGGAGCCAACTTCTTTGTATTTACTAGTTTTAAAATTCTGCCCATCTCCTCCCCTTCCCCTTCCTCCACCTTCACTGTTTTTCTCCTTTACTTTGTTTAGGATATAATTTTGTGAGTTTTACTGTAAAAGAAGAATCACAATTCTGGTGCATAAAATGTCTTCTTTTTTCATAGACAAGCTCCTTCCACCCCACTATTCATTTTGAGTGTTTTTTTTTTTCAAATATGAATAAATTCCTATTTTATCTCAAGTTTTCTTTTATTTAAACAAGAAAAAATGACAAAAATGCTTTTTACAGTTTTTTTCTTTCTCAGATATCTGTTAGCATAAAGCAGTTCCCAGCCTTGAAACAGAGTGGCTGTATGGAAAATATAAATAATATCCAAAAAATTGACCGTTTGAAACACGAGACTATAAATGTTATTTAGGTTTCCAGGCTACAACACAAAAGCTTACTTAACATGATGCTTAACTTGAATTCTGGATCGTGGATAAGAACCGCTAAGAAAGTGGGGGTGGAGGTGGGGAAGGTCTAATATATCCTTTCCTGACCATAGAGACAATATTGGCTCCTTTCTGCTTCTCTTTACACCACTTCCTTGAAGCAGGACCCCTGCTGTTGGAGCTGATCCTATCCCTGCTGTGTTGTCTTCCCACCTCACTCCCAAGTATTCATTGTTATTTGCCTAGGGGTTAGCCGTAGGGGTGGAGGAGAACAAGAAAGAACTTGTTAGCAACAACTAATTAAAGTAATTAACCAATATCTGTGAATAGTTGATGCTCCTTAACCTTCCCACTGATGCTTTCACTTTTAATAGAAAATGTGTATCAAAGCAAATAAACCTATAATTGTTGAAATTTCTGGTAGTTTGGCAAAATGGGAAGAAAATCAGTATGACAGATTAGAGAAGGTTGGGAAGTTGTTGATGAAGGCTTCCATCTGAGCACTCTGGCCCTGCATAAGTACTTTCCACATATTTGCAGAATGAATGAATACAAAGTGATCACTTTGCCCAGCTTTTTTTTTTTTTTTTTTTTTGAGATGGAGTCTCTCACTGTGTCTCCCTGGCTGGAGTGCAGCAGCACGATCGCAGCTCACTGAAACCTCTGCCTTCCAAGTGCAAGCAATTCCCCTGCCTCAGCCTCCCAAGTAGTTGCAATTACAGGTGCCTGCCACCATGCCTGGCTA
Source organism: Rhinopithecus roxellana (assembly GCF_007565055.1). NCBI lineage: Eukaryota > Metazoa > Chordata > Mammalia > Primates > Cercopithecidae > Rhinopithecus > Rhinopithecus roxellana. Next base: position 196,961,813 of record NC_044549.1, on the reverse strand, counting down.
ATTTTTATATAAGTTTTCCCCCCATATAAAAGTAATGTATGTCCATTAAAAAGTGAAGATAGACTGTCTATAGTGCCACCATCTAAAGAAAACCATTGTGAAGATGCTATATTTTTTGGAAAATAAACTATAGAGAATTACTCATAAAAGCATGTTGCTATGTAAATGTTTAAAATGGCATCCTGTTTTGATTAATATTGTCTAATCAATACTAACTTTTTTCAGTTCATGAAAATTTTGTGAACAGTTTGCATGGAAACCATAGCAGCAAAATCTGGGCAACCTTGTTCTGTTACCTAATAGCCAGTCCTGGTTCCCAAAGGAGAGTTAATACACCTTCCAGATGCCTTAACATCCAAGGGAAGCATGTCCTTCCTCAGCAGCATATTTTGTTTTGCAATTCCTGCCAAGACTCTGAGGAAGAGGAAATGGGTACAGATTTATTAGGAGAGATGGAAAGGGGCCATGACTTTGTCATGTCATGTAGGACTCCGGCAACTTAAGGCTACACAGACTCTGAAATACATGGAATATTTCTTTTTATCTACTAATTTGTTTATTTCTTGTCTAATATTTCCACTGAAGAGATTGTCTTGTATAAATTATATCTCAGTATTCTAATGGAATGAAATAATGGTACAGCATAGCCTTTTCTGAATTATTCGTGTATTATTTGGAGATTATATCCAGGTTTTTATTAATTCAGTTCAGAATTTTAACATAGGGTATCATCTGGTCCATGCTGTATTATCTACTTGTTTTTCTACTCTGGACCCTTAATCAGTATCTTCCAGTGTCATCTTTGGTCATGGCAGTCACATTTACATGAAGGCTGTCTGTCCCTGGTCTATTCTATGGCACTGCTTGGCCTGTCCTGGGGTTCTGCTGATTTTCAAGTCTTCTGATTAAATTTTTGCTTGTTCTGGCATCATGCTGATTTCCTTCACTATTTCATGCTTCTCCCAGGAGATATCTGCTTGTTATTTATCGCTCATTCCTCCTTTTGAAAATATCACAGTAAGAAATTATTTTAATTTTTTTCAACTGTTCTTTTTCTGTCAGTAATTCAATGCAACATTTCTTAAAGGTTGTTCCATCTCTCTCATTGATTTTCTTAATGCCTTTTAATTATTTCTTTTAAAATTCACAACTTTTAATATTTAGTAATTCATGCTGTCACCACAGAGGCAGCTGTATCCTTTTGATTACTTAGATTTCTGTGGGTGTTGATTCTGGAACACAAGATGATCTGGATTTGGAGAAGCATCAGTAGGTTGAGCCTATACATCTGAACAGCGGGATTACCAATGGAAGCAATACCATTGGCTTAATTATACATCTCATGTCATTATGTTATAGAGGACTTCTTTATGATGCTTGTATGAGGAAGAAAAATAATAGCCAGGTTTTAAGTTTTCCATATTATAATGTCTGTGTACTTACCATATATGGAGTCAGCAGCATATGGTTACAATCATTGAATTAATCTTTATTGATTATCACATCATAAAAGAAAATGCACCAAACGCTATTGGGATTAGAGGATTCATGGCACCTTATTTTTAATATATATGTACGTTTTATGTAACTCAAACTGAAGTGCAGCACAGGGACATTGGGCAGAGAATGAAGTGACTACAAATATTGTATACTAAGATACATTGCTAGAAAAGAGTTTGTGGAAGACTTCAGAATAAACTATTTTTCTATAAAACATTGAGGGTACCATTACGCTATCAGTTTATGGGAATACCTGATTTTAAAAGAATAAAGCTGGCTGGATGTGATAGCTCAACACCTGTAATCCCAGCACTTTGGGAGGCTGAGGTGGGTGGATCACCTGAGGTCAGGAGTTTGAGACCAGCCTGACCAACATGGTGAAACCCCCATCTCTACTAAAAAATATTAAAAAAATTAGTTGGGTGTGATGGTGCCTGCCTGTAATCCCAGCTACTCAGGAGGCTGAGGCGGGAGAATCGCTTAAACCTGGGAGGCAGAGGTAGCAGTGAGCCGAGATCGTGCCACCGCCCTCCTCTAGCCTGGGCGACAGAGTGAGACTCGGTCTCAAAAAAAAAAAAAAAAAGAATTAAATAAAGTCAGTAAATTATTGAATGAACCACAGCAGGGAGGACTCAGTACAACTCATGAGCCTGCTTGGTCTTTGATACTTCACAGGTCAATAGTTAGAAATTACCCAAGATTAATATAAAGGATCCTAGATTGCTTAGATATCAATTTATTTCCTTGCGTATATGGTCTGATGTATCACATCAACATGTACTCTTTCTTGTTTTCAGCACGCACTCCTGGCTTTAAAGTTTATCCTTGCATTTGCCATACCTGATAAACCACGGCATATCCAGATAAAACTAGCCAGATTGGAATTTGAGTCTTTGGAGGCACTCAAGCAGCAGGTAAGAGCAGCTGTCCTGAAAATGTATGTATTACTTTAGCAAATGACAGGAAAAATAATTCAGAAGAATCAGTCTCAGCATTTTCTTCAGCCTTGAAGTTACCAGTTTAAATGAATACAGAGGACTGCAGTTTAGGATGACATAACAAAACCAAAATCCTAATATGAGCAACAAACAGGTTTAAAGAACTAAACTAAACAAACAAAAATATTCAGGCAATGTTAAATAAAGAATAGAGCTAGCATTCAGCAAAAGAACAAGACAGACATCTAAGAATCAACTTGGGGTAGCTCCCCACAAGCTTCCAGTTTTGCCATCTACTGAAACATTAAGTGAGGAGAAGTGAGTGAATAAAATCCTGAATAATAGCTTTCAGAGAGCAAGACAGAATGAGATCAGGTGTGTAGAAGCAGCAAAATTGCCCTGAAAGGAGAAACTGTGTCTCAGTGACTTCCACATTCTACCAGAGACTACAAAAAAAAAAAAAAAGCCATGCTGGAGTTGACCATTTTGATGATTTTCTGCTTGTAGGAGAGTGGGAGTATACAGGAGATCCCTAGATGCCTGGAGTATCTCTCACTTCTTATCTTTAGTGCTGCATAGGAATTTAAGCATTGAGAGAATCAGTAAAGCATTGTCATCTGAGGGGACAAGCTGTGGTCAGAACCTGCTGGACAGGCACTCTTTCTTTGGCCTCTAAACTACTTTGCATAGGAATATTTCTTCTTATGTTTGGGGAGTTGGGAGAAAAAAGAACGTGAAGAGGACCCACTTAAGATGACCCTTTGATCAAAGCATGAGGGCTCTAAGGGTGGTGCGCCAGACAGGGGAACCCCACATCGAATCAATACTTGCCCCTGATGAGGCAGGGTGACTCCAGAAGAGGACTTGTGATAAGAATATGGAAAAGAGGATGAACCTGGGCCAACTAGCCAGAGCTGTGCTCGTGTTTGCCACACAGTAGGTGACAAGACTAAGTTACCTGCATTCCTAGAGGTTGGGCAGGTTCACTTTTGGCATGTGGGCTAGCCAGTGTGTCTATATGTTAAACCAGAACCCACCATCATGCCCAATAATGAAACTCCAGAGCATTCCCAGCAATGGCAGGAAACCTATCATCACCACGGACGGCTAGCATTCTTCTAGAGGTACTAACCAATGCAGTTGTATAAGAGGAAGAGATAAGTTCAAGTAGAAGAGGCAAGCTTATTACTTGAAAATTAGAGGATTAGGCTGGGTGCAGTGGCTCACACCTGTAATCCCAGCACTTTGGGAGGCCGAGGTGGGTAGATCCCTTGAGCCCAGGAGTTTAAGAACAACCTGGGCAACATGATGAAACCCTGTCTCAACAAAAAAATACAAAAATTAGCCAGGCGTGGTGGTGCATGCTTATAGTAACAGCTACTTGGGAGGCTGAGCTGGGAGAATTGCTTGAGCCTAGGAGGTCAAGGCTGTAATGAGCCATGATTACACCACTGCACTCCCACCTGGGTGATAGAGTGAGACCTTGTCTCAAAAAAAAAAGGAAAAAAAAAAAAAGAAAAAATTAGAGGATTATATAGCGAAAAAAATTATAAATTATTAAAAATAGGAAAATTTGGTAAGGAAGCAAGTTACAAAGTTTATCTAAAATCGTGTTTCTTTTCACAAGAAATAATCAGTTAGAAAATATTTTTGATGAAAAATTCACATTTACAGAAGGAACCAAAATGTAAAAACTTAGGTGGTAATTTATGGAAACAATATAGATAACTTATAGGAGAAATGTTTTTAACTTTACTGGGATCAAAAGATTCAGTCTTGTAAATATCCAATGCCAATTCAAATATAGCAAAATAAACATCCGAGAATAGCAAGGAAACTTCTGATAAAGAAGAAAAATGGGGACTCTCACTCTGTCAGATATTAAAATGTATTCTGCATAGTACAATAATTATAATTAAATACATTTTAAATTAGTGAAGAAATGGAAAAATCAGTGGAATAGAGAGCATTGAGTTCATAAATGGGCCCAAATAAAATTGGGGATTTCATTTATGGTAAAAGTGGTATTTTATGTCAGTGGAAAAAAGAAGGATTATTTGTTACACAGCTTGATGGAAATCAGCTGTTTGGGAAAATTATTATACTTTATTTTAACTCATTCCTTGTGAACCTCCCCACCACCACAAAATTCAAGGTTGACAGATTTAAATGTAAAAAATGTAAGCCATAAGAAGTCTATTAAAAGTCTGGGTATATCTTTTAGTGGGAAATGCCTTCCCAATCAAGACATAAAACCCAAAAATCATTTTTAAAAATGATAAAGTAAAATACATGAAAAATGAAAACTTATGTATGACAAAAAATAAGCAGACTCAAAAGATAAATTGGACAACCTGGAAAAATATTTTCTTATATAACGAAGTCAATATCTTTTAATTCAAAAAAAGTTTCCACAAATCTATAAAAAATGACAGTACATGCATTGGGGAGTTATACAAGATATAAATGATGAATTGATGGGTGCTGACGAGTTGATGGGTGCAGCACACCAACATGGCACAAATATACATATGTAACAAACCTGCACATTGTGCACATGTACCCTAGAACTTAAAGTATAATAAAAAAAAAAAGACAGTACAGTAATGAAAGGATAACATATGAAGATATGCTCAACCTCATTCAAAATTAAAGAAATATAAATTTAAACACCAGTGAAATACCACATTTCACATGTTCTATTGGATTATGTCATGATAGCCTGTCCTCGTTAGATTTGGGAAATGGACATTCTTTTATATATACCTGATAGAAGTGTAAATTGGTTCAGTCTTTCTAGAATTGTAGTTGAATTTAATTTCAATTACTCTGCAACACAAACCAAATCTTACTAGGGTAATGGTTGTATCTGAAAATTGTACCAAAATTTAATCATTGAAACATTTTTATTAGCAAAAATCTGGAGATAACTAAATTCCTCAATAGGAGAATGATTACATAAATCTATTGTATATCTACACAATAAAATTCCAGTAACCTGCTTTTTTCAAAAAGATCTGTCTATGCTTATGCATACACATACACACTGCCTACATTTTTGTGGCTATTGAATTTATGATTAAAAGATTTTAGGTGTCAGTTTAAAAATGTGTGAGAGGGCATAAAGCATCTAAAAACTTTAAGAGGTATGTAAGAAAAAAAGCTTAATATACAGCCTTGTGTCTGGAAGAGTTTTAGTTAATCAGATTTCTCCATTGATTACATTTCTGGTGACATTTTGTAGATGGGGGCAGGCAACTTCCTGGCTCGTACATACACATCTTAACTCCAGGTCAAGGAAGAATCATGCTTCATGTTACTCAGGATTTCATGGTATATCTATACAATAAATTTTATGGTCTGTCTAGACCATAAAATTCCATGAATTTGCTTTTTTAAAAAGGATCTGCTTTTGAAAAAATCACTCGGGATTTCATGTTACTAGTTAAAGTTTGCCTACAAAGAAAAGGATTTTTATTGAGAGAATGAAATTATAACTCATTCCCTATGAACTTCCTCCACGACCACCAAATTCAACATATTATTAATATGTCTCATGTTACTAAATACATTTACCTAAAACTCCAAATGCAGGACCGTTATATTTGCCATTGAGGGTGTCATGGATATGTGTTTACTATGGATATGGCTAAATGACCTCTCAAGTCATCTCAGCTCTTAGATTCCCATATCTTCAGGTACACTTTACCTGACAGTGAGGCAAAGCCCTAATTCCAAATTTATTCACACTCATCTTCTTTGAGAAATGAAACACTGACCAAAACCCTATCTCATACAAGTTGAGTATCCCTTATCCAAAGTGCTTAGGACCAGAAGTGTTTTAGATTTTGTTTTTTTTTTCAGATTTTTGAATATTTGTATTGTATTTACTACTGAGCATTCCTAATGGGAAAATCTGAAATCTGAAATGCTCCAGTGAGCTTTTTTTTTTTTTTTTTTTTTTTTTTTGCCGTTCACAAAGTTTCGGGATTTTGGAGTATTTCAGATTTTCAGATTAGGGATGCTCGACCTGTATTACTTAGAAAGAAGAAAAAAATCTAAAAGATGTTATGTCTCTTTGAGATTTTTTTCTCCTAAGGACATAGATCTGATTCTCTGGTTAAAATCACCTTGTAAGAAAAGGTGATTCTGGAGGGACAGATGTCTAACAGGTTCCATTCAGTATACTTATTTAATGCTTTCTAATAGGACTTACATAGCTTGCCCTGAAGGTGATTTTTAAATTTGTACATGAGCAGCTCTAATGTCTCTGATCCATCAAGTGGGCAGACAGCAATGATGAGTGTTGTCAGGCTCTCTTAGGGCCTTGCAAACCCAGAAGTGTTCTCCTTCCCTGTCTCCACTAGATTTTTTTCTTTTAATTATCAATCTGAGAATAAAAGGTTCAGGGTTGGCTGGGTGCGGTGGCTCACACCTGTAATCCCAGCACTTTGGGAGGCCAAGGTGGGTGGATCAGTTAAGGTCAGGAGTTTGAGACCAGCCCAGCCAACATGGTAAAACCCCATCTCTGCTAAAAATACAAAAATTAGCTGGGTGCGGTGGCACACGCCTGTAATTCCAGCTACTCGGGAGGCTGAGGCACAAGAATCGCTTGAATCTGGAAGGCGGAGGTTGCAGTGAGCCGAGATCATGCCTCTGCACTCCAGGCTGGGTAACAGAGTAAGACTCTGTCTCAAAAAAAAGGTTCAGGGTAAAAGTTGAACTGAAGATACTGTATGTAACAACCGCCTCTCACTGTCTTTCACTGACTCAAGGCTTTGCTGTATGGTTGACACTGCTACATGGGCCACCCAAGTCTGTGCCACCATCCAGGAGAGACAAACATTTTCATCACAATTCCTGTTTAGTCTCACTGCCCAGGAGGTCCTAGAAGGTACAAAAGGTCACCTACTTTTCAGAAACTCAAAAAATTAACTGGCCATGACTTCAGTTTACTAGCTGAACTAGTGCCATTTCTAGGATGTAGAATATGTTTCTCATTTTTCTTTAACCTGACATTTAACTATCTCCTTTGTAACTATAAGTAGCCTCAACTCACTGGGCTCCTCCCATGTAACAAAAGCAGAGAGAGCTTCTGTCAGGTACCTTGGTCAGTTTATGGGCCCAGATCAGAAATTGAGTTATTGAAAACACATTTGGGTGAAGTCTCACTATTAAGTAACCAGACATTAATAGTAAGCTTATCAGTAGAAATTATTACTTATGGATAGTTATGATGTTTAATTTAGACCTGAATTGCTAACCAGACATTGATAGTAAGCTTATCAGTAGAAATTATTACTTATGAATACTTACTATGTTTAATTTATACCTGAATTGCTACTTTTCAACTCAAGTCTCATTTTATGGGCAGAATATGATTGAGAAATTTAAGTCATCAGGCAGTCCTTAAATAGGATTGTGCATTTTACATGTAAACCTTGTGAAAAAAAACATGTACCTAGACCCTATGCCTTGAAGATTCTTATTCCCTAAATCAAAGGTGGGACCCAAGGACCTACATTTTTCAAAAAACGCTCCTGTGTCTCCACCCCACTTTTATCAATCCCCACCCCCCCAGCAAAGATAGATTCCCAGGCATGGCCAGGTGAGTGCCAAGAACAAGCAAGTTTGGGGCCACCTTGTACCACCTGTGGACAAGTCAGGTGGCCTCTTTGCATCTCAGGGGTTTTTTTGTTGTTTTTTCTGTGTGTGTTTTTTCCCCCATAAAATGAAAGACTGGATTCCCCAGTCTGTGGGAAGGCCCAGGAAATCTCCTTTTTAAACCAGCATATCAAGTGATTCTAATGCAGGGCCCTTGGATCCCATTTGGAGACGTGCTCTGTGGATTCAGTTATTCCTCTCACCACAGGAGGAGTGGTGGTGGATTGCTGAAATGAATGTGGGAAGAAAACGTACTGAAAACAGATCTCTTTTGGTATCAAATAGGAAGCTATGTGGTATTTCTAAATATATAGGCAAATTAGACATACTTGAAGGTGAGAGGCAAACTGAGGAAAATAAAATAGTTTACTTTGCAAAGGGCATTTTCAAATGATTAGGCTTCATTTGGCTGAAACCTTTACAAAGAATTCTAGACAGTAAATATCATCCTAGTGATGCCCTTTTATTTCTCTTCAAATTGATTTATTCATCTCTTAGTCATTTTAAGATCCAATTAAAAATAGAAAGGATTCTAATGCAGGAACCATTTGATAACTCCGTGGCCTAGAGTACAAGGACAACATCCACTTAACCTGCTTCTGGGCAGCCAGCCCTCCTGGGAGCCCAGAACACAAACAGAAGCCAGGGAGCAGGGCTGGCTGCCCAGAGCCTTTGAGAAAGAAAACAGCCTCAGGAATCAGTTAAATGAACAAGAGAAGGACTTTAAGGAGACACTACTAAGTATAGCTCTCAGGGGCCTCAAATTAGGTGTAGGACCCAAAACTAGACAGGCCAACTGGGCCAGGCTTTATCAAATAGTGTCTTTGTTTTTTAGAGTTAAGTGTATTTAAATTTAGTTATGTTAAGGGAAAAACCAAACTCTGTAAGATATTTAAAGAGGTTTTATTCTAAGCCAGTATGAGTGACCATAGCCCCAGGGAACAGTCTGAGTCCTGAGAAAGTGCCCAAGGCAGTCAGATTACAGTTTGACGTAATTATACATTTTAGGTAGACAGAAGTTACAGAGAAAGACATAAATAAATACATGTGAGGTATACATTGATGCGATGTGAAAGGTGTGGGGGTGGGGGAGGGCTGGGCTTATAGGTCATAGATGGATTCAAATTGGCAATTGGTTGAAAGAGTCAAGCTTCAGTAGAAGAAACTGCCTGAGTTAAGATTAAGGGGGTTTGTGGAAGCCAAGGTTCTCGTTGGATAGGTGGTAGCACCCTTCAGAGGGAATGCATGGTAAATGTTTCTTCAGACCTTAAGAGGCATCAGACTCTTGGTTCATCTCTCCTACATACAGGAAAGGACTGGCTGTATTAATGGTTATTCTCTACAGATGCAGATTTTCCCCACAAGAGATAGTATTGTGGAACCATTTCAAAATATGTCAAAGAAATATATTGTGGGGTAAAATATTTGATTTCCTTTGGAGTGTGCTATCTGTCATGTGATGCTGTACCGCAGTCAGGTTGCAATTTGATATCTTACTGCCACAAAGGGTCTGTTTTGACAGTCCAATGATCTCTATTTTAATGTTAATGCTGGTGGTCATTTGTACCTAAATTCCAAAAGGGAGATGTATAATGAGGCCTGTCCGACCTCCCTGTCATGGCTGAGAATTCAGCGTTCCAGGTTTCTCTGAGATCCCCTTGGCCCAGGGGAGGGGGGTCCATTCTGTTAGTTGGGGGGCTTAGGATTTTATTTTTGGTCTATATTTAAGTATTCAGTTTTAAATTGATAGGTTTTTTTCAACATCTGAACTTCTTCCCCACCGCTCCATTTGTGCTGTCAAGTTAAGGTAAATATAGGAGACTAAGGCAGACAGATAGCTTGAGACCAGCCTGGGCAACATGGCAACACCTCATCTCTATTAAAAAAAAAAAAAAAGTTACAGTAAATATATAAGCATTTTAATGGAAACCGTGAAATTTCACAGCCTAGAATTAAGGTGCTAAAGTATTTGACTATTGAATAGGTAATCGCATATTAATCTGCCAACATCTAGTTCAGAATGAAATGTTAAATCCAAATAAAGAATTAGCCTCTAACAAAGCCAATAGCCACCAGTGCCAGAGCCATAGTTCTTAGGAAGGGGTGGTCTACTTCCCAGGGCCACAGGTCAAGTCTAGGCCCAGTAAAAAGTACAAAAGTTTATGGTATATCTGTCATTTGGGTGACCTGTCTGAGCCTGCCTTTCCCTTTCTTCTTTTGTTGGAAGGTTTGTCTTCCAGCCCTGTAACCGTCCAAAGGGTTCATTTCACCCACTGTTCAGATAGAGCCAATTTATCAAGACAGGAGAATTGCACTAGAGAACTAGTTTAATTCATGCAGAGCAGGTTGAACATGAGAGAAGAGTTTTATTATTACTCAAATCAGTCTCCCCAAAAATTCAGACTAGAGTTTTTCAAGGATAGTTTGGCAGGTAGGGGGCCAGGGAGTGGGGAGTACTGACTGATTGGATCAGAGATGAAATCACAGTGAGTCAAAGCTGTTTTCTTCAGCTGAGTCAGTTCCTGGGTGAGGGCCACAGGACTGGCTGGTGAATCTAGTAGAGCCATCAGTCCTCAGAAATGCAAAAACTGGAAAAGACATCTTAAAAGACCGATCTTAGGTTCTGCATGTGATCTGCAGGAGTAACTGGGGAAGTTGCAAGTCTTGTGGCCAATTTGTTAGTTTTATAAAGGTGGTCTGGCTCCCAGGCAAGAAAGGAGTTTGTTTCAGGAGAGGACTTTTATCATCTTTGTTTCAAAGTTAAACTATAAACTGAATTTCTTCCAAAGTTAGTTTGGCCTTTGCTTAGGAATGAGCAAGGGCAGCTAGCTTAGAGGTTGGAAGTAAGATAGAGTTGGTTGGATCAGATCCCTTTCACTGTCATAACTTTCTCACTGTTAACGATTTTTGCAAAGGAGGTTTCAGCCTCGTGTAGCTGCAGAGCAAGTAACTTGACCTTCCTGTATTTAAGTCCCCCCAACACTCAAATGGGGCAAAGTCAGAATAAGGCTGGAATAAGGCAATATGAGTAAGACCCATTATGGAGCAGTATGCTGGGGGAATGAGGATGATGAGGGAGGAGGAGGACTACCTCATGCAGTTGCTGGGTGAACCCAACAAGGAATTCTAGGATAAAATCGTACTGTAACATCAGATTTGCCTGGAGAGTCAGAATTCTACCTTTGTGGCAATCCCACCTATTTTCATGACCGAACACAGCTGGGCTGTAATAACAATGAGGTAGTAACAGCTGACATGTAGTATGTGAGAACATGAGCCAGGCACTGTTCTAAACCTTCTGCATGTGCCAGTGTCTCTTCAGAACAGCTCTCCAGGGTAGGGTCTGTTAGCCATTTGCAGGTAATTTTTTGCATAGTAAATTTCTCTCCAGTTAATAAAATGATAACCTCCTTTAAAGATACTGAATGCACGAATAAAATACTGGCTCCTCTGCACCTTTTGGGTCTAGCAAGATTCCCAAGCACCCCTGCTACTTTGTAACTCTGACCACCAGTATACCTGCCCTCTGCTGTCAGCTTCACAGACCCCACCTCCTGGAGAAAGCCTTCTTCCCATTGAGTAACAGGAGCCTGGTACCCATTTCTGTTCATTTGCCCCACTATAGTTGGTTCTGTTTCAGTCTTCCTTGTGAGCTGTGAGGTCCCCAAGGACCACGTGACGACTCACTCAACGCTGAGTCCCCTCACCCAGCACAGGGCCTGGTGCCCAGTAGACTCTGAATAAATATCCACTTCATCAAACTGAGTTTGTTGACTCATATGTAATTCACAAGCCAATATATTAAATAAATAAGGACAAATTATGTCCTTGGACAAAAAAAGAAGAGTCTTAAAATAGATACCCTGGCAGAAATGGAAACAGGTCATGTGCCTTTCTGGGATCACTGGGGAAGAGAACGCATTCTGAAGAGTTACATGTGGACACTTTAGAAGGACCACGTACCTTGCCTTGATAAAGTTCAAATCCTTTTTTTTTTCCCCCAAAAATACTGACTGTGGTTGACATTAGTAACAAGAGTAGCTCCCCAAGACTGTAAAATGACCCCAAATCAAGCAAGGAAGAATTCTAAAATAGTTTGTTTTACACTTGTACTTGTTAGCTAGAAAACTAATTCAGGCCCTGGAGCCATCCTCCTTTAACCACTGATGGGTAGACGTTTTCCCCCTGTATTTTCTGTTTTCACCAGAGAAAAATTTCTTTAAAGTGCGCAGAGTCACCCAGACAGTAAATAAAACTACAGCTCTTCTGATCATCGTCTTCCTCAGTAAACAATGTATGTAAATGGCTACTTTATATCATTGGTTTTCTAAGCAAACTTTAAAATTGATACATCTTAATATTCCCCATAGATGTAAGAAACATGGCCAAATCAGAAGCAGATTTATTTTTTCTTATGAAAACTACCGAATAGGCTATGAAATGGAATAAAATTCAGCATTTTTCGAGTCACCCTATTGATAGATTGGAAGCAGTGTGGTAAGAGGGGGCCTGGAAGCACAAGTCCGTTCCACAGAGAAAGGCCTTGGGGTCACTGTGCTGTAGAAGTGATGGCCGTGTGCTTGGGACCATGTTCACAGATGTCATTCAAATGTATTTGCATTGGTAAAGAAAAAACTTGCCTCATTTAATAAATTCTAGAGATTTCAGAATGCTTAAAACTATATTTAAAAACAACAAAAAAGGCCGGGCGTGGTGGCTCACGCCTATAATGCTAGCACTTTGGGAGGCTGAGGCAGGCGGACCACTAGGTCAGGAGTTCAAGACCAGCCTCACCAATACGGTGAAACCCCATCTCTACTAAAAATACAAAAATTAGCCGGGCATGGTGGCACGCGCCTGTAATCCCAGCTACTCAGGAGGCTGAGGCAGGAGAGTCACTTGAACCGGTGAGGCAGAGGTTGCAGTGAGCCGAGATCGCATACTGCATTCCAGCCTGGGTGGCAGAACAAGACTCCGTCTCAAAAAACAACAACAGGCCGGGCGCGGTGGCTCAAGCCTGTAATCCCAGCACTTTGGGAGGCCGAGACGGGTGGATCACGAGGTCAGGAGATCGAGACCATCCTGGCTAATACGGTGAAACCCTGTCTCTACTTAAAAATACAAAAAACTAGCCGGGCGAGGTGGCGGGCGCCTGTAGTCCCAGCTACTCGGGAGGCTGAGGCAGGAGAATGGCGTAAACCCGGGAGGCGGAGCTTGCAGTGAGCTGAGATCCGGCCACTGCACTCCAGCCTGGGTGGCAGAGCGAGACTCCGTCAAAAAAAAAAAAAAAAAAAAAAAAAAAAAAAAACAACAACAACAACAACAACAAAGGGATGTATTCTTTTTTAAACTTAGAGTTCCAATCTCATATTCTGTATTAGATTAATAACTGCATTGCCATGATGGTCAACATATGTGAGAGCAGCTTTTCCTTTTGCAGGTAAATGCCTAGGATTGACTTATGCATCCATTTATTTACTTTTTATTAAATGTTTTAGGAAATTAAAAGATTATACTGTTAGATGAAAAAGTTATGAAGATGGAGGTAGCGATGTGTTTAATACTACTGGACACGTGATAGTAGTTAAGATGGTAGATTTTATGTTATGTGTATTTTACAACAAGAATTTTTTTTTTTTTTTTTTTTTTTTGAGACATGGTCTTACTCTGTCACTCAGGCTGGAGTGCAGTGGCAAGATCACAGCTAACTACAGCCTTGACCTCCAGGTTCAAGCAATCCTACTTCCTCAGCCTACCAAGTAGCTGGAACTACCAGCGTTAGCTACCACATCTGGCTAATATTTTGTATTTTTCTGTATATTTATAGTAGAGACAGGGTCTTGCCATGTTGCCCAGGCTGGTTTCGAACTCCTGGACTCAAGTTATCTGCCCACCTGGGCCTGCTAAAGTGCTGGCATTATAGGCATGAGCCACCACGCCCAATTCTTTTCTTTATTTTTTGAGACGGGGTGTCACTTTGTCACCCAGGCTGGAATGCAGTGGAATGCATGCTCACTGCAGCCTCAACCTCCCAGGCTCAAGTGATCTTCCTGCCTCAGTCCCCAAATTCCTGCCTCAGTCCCCCAAGTAGCTGGGACTACAGGTGTGCACCACCATCCCCAGCTAATTATAATTTTTATTTTTATTTTTTGTAGAAACAGGGTTTCACCATGTTCCCCAGGCTGGTCTACATCTTCCGAGCTCAAGCAAGTCACCCACATTGGCCTCCCAAAGTGCTGGGATTACAAGTGTTAGCCACCGCTCCCAGCCCTGGCCAGTTCTTTTTTTGAGACAGTCTCGCTCTGTCATCTACCCTGGAGTGTGGTGGTGCAATCTCAGTTCACTGCAACTTCCACCTTCTGGATTCAAGCGATTCTCCCACCTCAGCCTCCCAAGTAGCTGGGACTACAGGTGTGTGCCACCATGCCCGGATAATTTTTGTATTTTTAGCAGAGACAGAGTTTCGCCATGTTGGCCAGGCTGGTCTCAAACTCTTGACCTCAAGTGATCCATCCATTTTGGCCTCCCAAAGTGCTGGGATTACAGGTGTGAGCCCCTGTGCTTGGCCCTCGACCAATTCTTTTTAAAAGATTATACTGATGGCATCATCAAATTTAAAGATATTGGTCTATGACTACCAAACAAGCTTTTTGGAAGCAGGATTACATCAGAAATATAGATTTATAATCGTTGAATGAAGGAGTCATTAATTAAGTGAACATCATTAGGGTCAAAGCCCCATCCCTTTGTGCCTTTTTTCTATTAAGTGCTAATCCTTTGACTTTGAAATTATCCTCTGTGTGTTATAGTTGAGTATTAGATTCAGGAAACCATTATTAAATATTTAATATACTTTCCTACACCAAAAGTGTAGGAAACCACACTTAAAAAAAACCTTTTCTTTTTAATTATTGGTAAATTGCTAAAATTGGAAAGTTTTTGTTTACTATAACAGTATTCCTTTCCTTTTTCTTTTTCCTTTGCCTTTGCTTTTTCTTTTTGTTTCTGTTTTTCTTTTTCTTTTTTGAGACAGAGTCTGGCTCTGTTGCCCAGGCTGGAGTACAGTGGCACGTTCACAGCTCACTGCAACCTGCAGCCTCCACCTCCTGGGCTCAAGCCATCTTCCCACCTCAGCTTCCCGAGTATCTGGGACTACAGGTGTGCGCCACCATGACGGACTAATTTTTGTATTTTTTGTAGAGACAGGATTTCACCATGTTGCCCAGGCTAGTCTCAAACTCCTGGGCTCAAGCAATCCACCCTCCTCAGCCTCTCAAAGTGTTGGGATTACAGGCGTGAGCCACTGTGCCCGGCCCGGTATTATTTTTCACTTGATTTCTAGTGCTATGGGATCTCAGGAATATGACTGAATATTACATTATGTAATGAACATAGATCAGAGAAATTGGGCTGAAATATATTAGTGATTGATAGACTAGGAAATTTAGACTTTTAAAGTAAAGCCCTAAGAGCAACACATTTGCTCATTTGTCTCTTTGCCTTAAGAATAGAATGTAGAGAGGCCGGGCACGGTGGCTCAAGCCTGTAATCCCAGCACTTTGGGAGGCCGAGACGGGCGGATCATGAGGTCAGGAGATCGAGACCATCCTGGCTAATGCGGTGAAACCCCGCCTCTACTAAAAAATACAAAAAAGACTAGCTGGGCGAGGTGGCGGGCGCCTGTAGTCCCAGCTACTCGGGAGGCTGAGGCAGGAGAATGGTGTGAACCCGGGAGGCGGAGCTTGCAGTGAGCTGAGATCCGGCCACTGCATTCCAGCCTGGGCAACAGAGCGAGACTCCGTCTCAAAAAAAAAAAAAGAATAGAATGTAGAAAACAAGAAATGTTTGGATTTGAGAACTCTTTGAAATACTACCTAAAGGAAAATAATCACTTCATAAGGAAATAATGCTTATGAGAACATAAATAGTAATATAATTAACTCATGAAACTCAAAATGAAAATACATGTATTAAAGTTCAGCAACAGCTGGGTACAGTAGCTCACGCCTGTCATCCCAGCACTTTGGGAGGCCCAGGCGGGTGGATTGCTTGAAGTCAGGAGTTCAAGACCAGCCTGGTCAACATGGTGAAACCCCATCTCTACAAAAACACAAAGAATTAGCCAGCTGTGGTGGCACATGGCTGTAGTCCTAGCTACTAAGGAGGCTGAGGCAGGAGAATTGCTTGAACCCGGGAGGCGGAGGTTGCAGTGAGCTGAGACCACAGTCCAGCCTGGGCGACAGAGCAAGACTCCATCTCAAAAAAAAAAAAAAAAAAAAAAAAAATTCTGCAACAAATACTAATTGAATACATCTATGATTAAAACACAAAAATATATCAGAAGTTCTCTGCATCATGTAACTGTCCAATGTTAGAGCTGAAAAATTCTATAGAAATGATCTTATTGGGAATCCTGACTTTACAGATTAAGGAATGGATCTCCAGCTGTGGTTGTCAGCTTCTAAGATGGTCTGCAGTGATCCCTGCTGCCTAGTATTTATGCCCTTGTGGAGTCCTCTCCCATTTTACATCTTGATTGGTCTGTGGATCAGTAGAATACTGCAGAAATGATGTTATGTTTCTTCTGAGGCCACGTCATTAAAAAACATGATGGCTTCTGCCTTCTGCCTCTTGAATCACTCTTCCTCTTGTGAAGCTAGCTTCCATGTTGTGAGGACACTTAGCCAGCCAGTGTAGAAGCCTACATGACTAGGAACATGGCCTATTGCCAATAACCATGGGAGCAAGTGATCTTGGAAACAGATTCTCTGGGCTAGGAGTTGGCAAACTTTTTCTGTAAAGGGTCAGATAGTAAACACTTCAGGCATGTGGGCCATCCAGTCTCTATCACAGCTATTTAGTTCTGCTGCTGTAATGCAAAAGCAGTCATAGACATATGTAAATGAAAGAGAGTGGCTGTGTTCCAGTAAAACTTTGTTTACCGAACAGGCTGTGGGCCAGTTTTGGCTTAGGGACCTATTGCCATTCCCTTCTTTAGCCATAGCTAATCCTTTGACTGCAGTTCTTGCCTACATCCTGACTATAGCTTTATGAGAGACTGAGCCAGAGCCACCCAGCTGCTTCCAAATTCCTGATGCACAGGAAGTGTGAGATAATAAATGCTTGTTCTAAACCACTAAGTTTTGGGATAATTTGTTACACAATAATAGATAACCAATGCATCAACAATCCAGGAATGGAGGCTGAGTGACAAATGCACTGTTTGGTTATGAGTTGATCATTGTTGAAGCGAGGTGATAAGTAAGTGGGGGTTCATTATTCTCTCTACTTTTGTATAATAAAATGGAAAAAGAAAAGGAAATTGGTCACTAAGAAGGATATGTGATTTATCTAAAACCAGACCTTCAGCACCTTGAAAAAGCCCATGCTGCACACCCAGGTCTCTGGCCTAAAGTCCCATGTTCTCTTGGCTACCTCTTCCTGCCTAAGTTACAACCAATAAAGATCTAGCCCTTTGGCTAAGTTTTCCTTCCAGTTGTTTGTTTGTTTTGGTTTGGTTTTTTGTTTTGAGAAAGAGTCTCACCCTGTCGCCCAGGCTGGAGTACAGTAGCACTATCTCGGGTCACTGCAACCTCTGCCCCCCAGGTTCAGACGGTTCTCCTGCCTCAGCCTCCCGAGTAGCTGGGATTACAGGTGCCCACCACCACGCCCAGCTAATTTTTGTATTTTTAGTAGAGATGGAGTTTCACCATGTTGGCCAGGCCGGTCTTGAACTCCTGACCTCGTGATCCATCCGCCTCAGCCTCCCAAAGTGTTGGGATTACAGGCGTGAGCCACTGCGCCCAGCCTTCCTTATAATTCTTTACCACCTTAGTACCTCCAGTTTAACATCCAAGGCAGTTCTTTGGACTTTGATATCACTGCTGTTATGGAACCATCCTCGAAGCCTCTTTAGACCATAGACTGTAAGCTTAGAGCTGAGGGAGGGAGCCTTGGTGAGACAAAAACCCTTCTGTTGTCATTTCCAATTTCAATGGGAATGTATGGAATTGAACCTCCATGTGACCTGAAATAAAATAATATTTAACATTTATTTTCTTTAATTTTGCTGTTCATAGAGCACTAGCAATCCATTATCTTTGTTAATCTTCACACAGCCTATAAGAATAGACCTGTCAGGTCACAATATAGCAGTTTATGTTTGACTTTAAATAAAAGCACTGTTGAAGTGGCTACATTGTGTGGGGTAAATACCTAGGGTTCGTCATCTTGCACCAAGAAAATTTAGGACACGGACACACATAAGTAGTTTAGGAGTGGAGGTTTAATAGGCAGAAGAAAGAGAAAGGAAAACAGGAAGAAAGAGAAAGGAAAACAGCTCTCTCTCTAGTAAAAGAGAGGACTTCCGAGAGGAAAAGGCCAGCTGGCAGTGGATGCGCAGGACTTTATTATCTGGCTTGAGGAGGCAGTGTCCGATTTAGGTAGGGCTCACAGATTGGTTCAGTCAGGTGTGACAATTGCATAGCCTGGGGAAGGCTGGTCGCCCCACCCTAATCTTATTATGCATATGAACTTTCCCTTGGCCAGCGCCATCTTGTCTCCTTCTTACTACACATGTGGTTGGCAGAGAAGGGAAGATAGAGCCACCATTTTGAACATGTCTAGTCCCAGGTAGGTCTTTCCTTCTGGCATTTACCCGTGCAAGCTCCCAGCTTGCTTGTCTTTGTCTGCAGCTCAGCTTTACAGGCTGCTTTTTGTTAGAAAATGATTTGGAGCTGCTTTTCATTAAAAGGAAAACCTTTCCAAGGACTTCTGTACCCTCACTATCTGCCTGAGTAATTTCTTAACTCCTGTATCACTGTGTGAAGGTGCCTAGCACAGTGTTGGACACATAGCTTCTAAATTAGAGTTTACCTTCCTCTTAAAATCCCATTGAAATTGGAAATGATACCAGAAGGGTTTTTGTTGGCATAAATAAGTTAATGAGGTGATTGTTAGGTACACAGAATGGATGTTTGAAATAACTCATCTTTTGATCCATTGCATTGACCAAATGGACTTTCCTCCCCAGGATGGTTGATGATTGACAATAATCTCTAAACTTGGTTGGTGGATGGGGGGATCCTGTGGATTTTCAGGATAACCGTGAAATCAGATTTAGTATTAGGTTCTGACTATGTCGTGTTTTCTGGATGTTTAACCAGATGTCCTTGGTAATTCCATTTACAAATGAGATAAAATTATGTGAACAAGGCCTCACAAGTAAGTAGTGGGAGAGCAAAAAACAAAATATCAGACCTGCTAAAATGCCACTGGACTATGAATTTTAGTTGACAAATACATCTTCTCTTCCTTTTCTTTTCAGAATGCTGTTTAATGTTGTATTTTCCCATTAATAAAAATATGGTTGAGAACAAGTGAATTTTTCCTCCATAAATTTTTGAGTTTTGTATTTTTATTTTTGATGGCTATTCTTTTAGATAGAATCTACAAGGCAGTTATTATCTGCCAGCTAACTGCTGTCAAGAGTATAACTAACCATTTGATCTCTCTCCCAAACCAGTTTGGAAAGAATCTTATATTATTTGTTATTAGGAAAATAATTGGATCTCAGGATTCTCCCCAGTTCTTCATCCAAGTTGCTTTAATTAGTGTATGCATAGATTTGTAGACACTTTTTGTTTGAATATTTCTGAAAAAAGATAGGCGTATTTTAAATTTGCAAGTCTGGTTTTAGTCACAGGCACAAGAGAAAATGAACTGCCAAATGTCTGGAAGATACAACTCCAACCCCTCTACTTTCATATGTGAGAAATATTGTTTTGATTAGAGATAGAATAAATCCAGGTTGACTTTTTTTTTTTTTTTTAACTTCTTAGACTAATGAGTTCACTTTTTAAAGTGTCTGTTGTGGAAAACCATCTTTAACAACATCAGCCTAGATTATTTAAACTTTATCCAGGATATCTGTCCACAAATCACTTCTATGAGAATGATGTGTGATTTCACAGTTACAATCAGGGAAACTCTCTAAAGAATTGTCATTTTTTGGCCAGGCACGGTGGCTCCTGCCTGTAATCCCAGCACTTTGGGAGGCCGAGGCGGGTGGATCTCTTGAGGTCAGGAGTTCGTGACCAGCCTGGCCAACATGGTGAAACCCCATCTCTACTAAAAATACAAAAATTAGCCAGGCATGGTGGTGCATACCTGTAATCCCAGCTACTTGGGAGGCTGAGGCAGGAGAATCGCTTGAACCCAGGAGGTGGAGGTTGCAGTGAGTTGAGATTGGGCCATAGCACTCCAGCCTGGGTGACAGAGCAAGACTCCATCTCAAAAAAAAAAAAAAAGAAAGAAAAAATAAGAACTGTCATTTTAATTCACAGTCTGTACTAAAACATTAGTCTTTAAGTGAAGCATTTTGGTTTGCTGAGGACATAATCAAAATCCATCAGGAGCAGGGTGGGTGTTTTGTGTGTCTTGGTGTTGATAAAATGGCTGTTGGAATCAGATATACATGTATTTAAAATCTCAGCTTTCACCATTACTAAGTAACCCTGGGCAAGTTACCAAACCTCTCTGGGCCTCAGTTTCTTCCTCTGTAAAATGGGCACAGCCAGGCATGATGGCTTACGCTTGTAATTCCAGTACTTTGGGAGGCCGAGGCGGGCAGATCACTTGAGGTCAGGAGTTCGAGACCAGCCTGGCCAGCATGATGAAACCCCGTTTCTACTAAAAATACAAAATAATGAGCCATGTGTGGTGGTGCATGCCTGTAATCCCAGCTACTCAGGAGGCTCAGTCACGAGAATCTCTTGAACCCAGGAGGCAGAGGTTGCAATGAGTCGAGATCAGCCACTGCACTCTAGCCTGGGTGACAGAGTAAGACCCTGTCTCAAAAGCAAGCAAACAAAAAAAGGCACAATGACAGGAACAACCATACAGGGTGAGGAAGTAGAGTTAGGCCCAGGTCAGTGACTCTAAGTCTGTGGCTTTTCCATCATACCAATTAGGAAGATGCAGAATGAACAGAGCACATGGGTATAAGTAACACAAAATTCTTAATTGAGTGTAACAAAGAAATTATGGACCATCAGGATATAAAATATTTCCATGCTTGTAGATGGATGGTTTTAATACTCCATTCCTAGAGATCTTCCAGAAAAGAAGAAACCACTTTCTTTGGAAATTTACCTGCTTTCTGGCAAGAAGCAGTCTCGTATTCCTCCCAAACCTGTGATTCCTTAAAAATATTTGCTATCCCACTGTATTTTAACCAGAAACAGGTCGTTTTGAAGGCTAATTAGCCAAAACTAATTTGGATTTTGAATGAATTTCTGGAAATGAAGAGTGGTGTCAGGTCACTGAGCAGTGGCCTTCCTTCAAAAATTATGAGGCTCCTGTTGGATATCTCTTTTGGGGCTCAAGCTTGAAAGATAAATCTACCCTTTTGGTGCCAGAATACACTGAGCAGCTGATTTGAAATAAATCAGAACATAGAGTTTCTAATAATATTAAACATATAGAATTGAGCTGCAAGTATAGTATCTTGTCTGTATGTTAGTCACTATTCCTTTTCTCTTTGCTGCTCTCCCCCCATTTTCATCTTTCGTCTTTTTTTCGTTTTTCTGAAACGGAAAAGGACTAACTGCACAGAGTAGCCATTCTTTGAACTGATGTTATCTGAACGCCCTTCTTTTTGTGTGTGTGCTTGTGTTACTAGTTGTTTTCTTCATTTCCTTTTAGCAAATTATCCTGCCTTTTCTTTTGTTTGTCTTTGCAGATGCTCATGCATCCCTTCTTTTTTCTGGTGGTTCTGTCTTCCAATCTTCAAAGCTCTTGCCTCAAACCCTTCCTTGGAAAGGCCTCAGGCCTTGTGGTCTGTGCTCTCAGCCAGAATTCCTGCCTGGGAAGCTCTGTGTGGAGGATGACTTCTCTCATGAAGGCTGCCTTCTCTTGTGGGGAGACAGGGGGAGATAGATCTTAGAGAGCATGTCCAGTGCAGCTGACTGTGGTGGGGCCTGTGAGACATGCAGACTACTTTCCTGGTAACAGCAGGCAAGGTGAAAATAGATCTAATCCAGATCCTGTTATGGATTCAGCCCTGCAGTCAATTTGTCACTGTTCTCTGAAGAAAAGGGTCTGCCTCTGTTGATGATCATAAACGAATTCACTTTTAATTGTTGACATACTAGATGGCTCTGTTAGGCTGTTCTTGCATTGCTACAAGGAAATACCTGAGACTGGGCAATTTATAAAGAAAAGAGGTTTAATTGGCTCGTGGTTCTGCAGGCTGTACAGGAAGCATGGTGTTGGTTCTGCTTGGCTTCTGAGGAGGCCTGAAGGAGCTTTTACTCATGGGTGAAGGTGAAGCAGGAACAGGCATCTTACATGGCAGAAGCAGGACTGAGAGGGAGAGGGAGGTGCTACACACTTTTAAACAACCAGATCTTGTGAGAATGAACTGTCAGGAGGACAGCACCAAGCCATTAGGGATGGTGCTAAACCTTTCATGAGAAATCCACCCCCATGATCCAGATGCCTCCCACCAGGATTACAATTCAATATAAGTTTTGAGTGGGGACAAATAACCAAACTATATCAATGGCACACAAGGAGTCTCTCTTAAATTGAACTAGAATCAAAAAGTAAATGCAGCCTGGGGAAGAGAGAACTTCTGTCTATTCTCTCCTGTGGCCTCTTCCATAGACATAGGCAGAGAGAAGTAAAAAGTAGGGTGAGAAGAAACAGGAAGAGAGTAGAGGATGACAGAGCTTTGAGAAGCAGAACTGTCTCTTCCACATAGAGATTGTTTTTTTGTTTTTTGTGTGTGTGTGTGTGTGTGTTTTTTTTTTTTAATGGAGTCTTGCTTTGTCGCCCAGGCTGGAGTGCAGGTGGGATGATCGTGGCTTACTGCAACCTCCGCCTCCTGGGTTCATGTGATTCTCCTGCCTTAGCCTCCTGAGTAGCTGGAACTACAGGCATGTGCCACCATGCCTGGCTAATTTTTGTATTTTTAGTAGAGACGGAGTTTCACCATGTTGGCCAGGCTGGTCTCCAACTCCTGACCTCAAGTGATCCTCCTGCCTCAGCCTCCCAAAGTGTTGGGATTACAGGCGTGAGCCACTGTGCCCGGCCACATCGAGATTGTTTTATCTCCAAGTACAGGCTCTTATATTGCTCTACCATAGAGAAGATTTTTTTGAGATCACAGCACACATACTTTCCATTGTTCAAACAAGGCAGGGAATACAGAGTTTGTTTCTTTCATTTGATTAAAAAAGAATGACTGTGAACGAGAAGTGAAGTCAAAGATTTAGGCAGCCCTACCTATGGAGAGGAGTAGTTGATTCAGAAGTGCCAGGGCGCACTCTGGAATGGGAACAGCTTTGCGGTGTTGGGAGAGGAAGTGTGAGAACGCGCCAGAGCAGCTGGCCCGGTGCAGTGCAGGCAACGGTGTGTTCAGCCACCCTCAGAGTGGGCACCTGGGATGGTCAACAGCCACAAGTCTTGGCAGTTATCTCTCGTCCCCTCCTTTTCCACTCCTCAAACCGACTGCATCCGCATCCCTGATCTGCCTCTGATACCAACACTTTGTCCCACTGCCCCGCACACTCCTGTCAAGCCCTGTGTGCTTGGTTAGAGGGTGGTTAAGTAGTACCAAGATAGCATCGTCGTAGGAGAGGGCAGAGGGGGTTTGATTTTCACTTTTGGTTGAAGACTTGGTTGTTTTCTATCCCTAGCTTCAGGAATCTTATTTGAGTCATCAAATGTCCATTTATAACTATCCAGATACCCTTATTATTTGGACTTGTCAGTTTAAAATATATATATATTATATATTTAAATACAAATATATAAAATACAAATATATAAAATATTTAAATACAAATATATAAAATATGTATATTTTATATATTTAAATACAAATATATAAATATGAAATAAATACAAATATATATTTTATATATTTAAATACAAATATTTGTATATAAATATTTATATACAAATTATATATTTATATTGTATATAAATATATATATTTATGTTAAAATATATAAAAATATGTTTTTTTAAAAACTTCCCCTTTGTAATACTTAGGCCCTATCCTGTCCACAGATGCAGGGGGCTCAGATCAAACAGCGTAACTGTAGAGAGAGAGAAAAGACTGTCTTTTTGAGTTAATTACATCCTAACACAGTGGCAGTCTCAGAAAGAAATGGTTGGTTAGCACACAGCTAATCCGCCTGAAACTGATTTCTCTGCAAAACAGTAGCTCCAAAGTGCAGTTGTTCCTGAGCCCCAAAATACAGACTGAGACATTTTCAAATGGCCCTCCATTGGAGTTGAAACCATCTGCTTGTTTGTAGCTAAAGTATGAATTTTCCACTGTTCTAAGCACCATGACAGTGGCATCACTCCAGAGAGAGAAGCAGCACCACAGGAGCCCTGTGGAAGGACTCCTGCCAGCCCTGCTCTGAGAGGCACTTCAGCTTCATTTCCATTGATTTGATTAAAGGACAAAGAACCAAAGAAAAATATAGTGTCTATTCAGAATTGAGCTCAACTCTCCTCATATTCTCTTGGGCTTCTGAAGGATTAAATCTCTCTTCATCTGCTTCCATCGAGTACCCATTTACTATGTCTCTCAAAGAGTAATTAGCCCTCAGCTGCAAAATAGTTGTCAAAATCAGATGATTTGCTTTTGAAGGGCCGTAAAGAAAATGGGGAAGCAAGTTTGTCTTACAGGAAAATTATGGACCATAAAGATGATATTAGCTATGATACCAGAGTGGGTTGTGCCTTGCTCTGATTCTTAGTGTAGCTTCCAGTAAATTCTTGATTAATTTCTTTAATCATACTGTATTTGTGCATGTCCAGTTTTCCATGACCAGCTCCCCACAGTGTCTCTACATTTATGTACACTAGCAAATCAAAATGGGTAATGCCTAAGGCTGTAGACATAATTATGGAAGTAATACTTTGATTTTCAATGCACCAAAAAAGTGTACACATACCAGGGATTTGCTGAAGGACCTTGTCATTCTACTATTATGGAACTTTTCTTATAGGTAAGCCCGTGAGGAAGGTGCTATCTTCTGCTTGCCATGTTATCAGAACTGCAGTCATTTATTCAGGAATTATCAGACAAAAGTTATACTTCAGACCACTTAGAATCATATTCTCCATCTGAAAACATTCACAGAAAATCTTATTCGTAAATACTGCACTGTATTCAAAATATATTTTCTGATACAACTAAATGCCTTGAGCTAGCATGCATTTTCTGAGTGTTCAGTTACATACCCTGCGGCTGAGTAAGTTGGAATGGACTTGGTAATGTTAACTTCTTGCTAGTTACATAAATTGCACCCTGGTTGAAAAGGTATATCCATGTGTTCTTACAGTTTTTAAAAGCACATCAAAATAGTTTATTATGCTGCAGACTTGGAATGTCTTATTTTTTAAGAAAATATAAACACAGAAAACTCATAATATTGTAGTCATAAAAGGTTCCATTGCAATCTAGGTAATGAAATTCAAATAGTATTGCTTCGCAGAATCAGATACAGGGCCAGCAAGACCAATATAATATTTTGAAACAAACTTTTTAAATGACAGTAATAGGACATTTAAAATCACATAGAAGCCAGGTGTGGTAGTGCATACCTATAGTCCCAGCTACTTGGGAGGCTGAGGCAAGAGGATCTCTTAAGCCCAGGAATTCAAGGATGCAGTGAGCTATAACTGCACCACTGTACTCCAGCCTGGGTGACACAGAGAGACTCTGCCTCTAAAAACTAAATAAAATCACATAGAGAAATGTTTGCAACAACTTCTTAGTAAAATATAGTTAAACAAAACTTGTACAAAATCCTTGTTCTCTTGTTTTACCTTTCTATCATCTTATGTTAAATATGGAAGATTTTGTAAGGGAAGTAAAAGGTAATCTCACAAAATGTAATATGTTTCATCATTCATTTTCCAAAGCGATTGGCATGATATCCCATTTCAGTGGGAAGAAAGTCCAAACTTCTCATTTAACACAAATGAAGGACTCAGATCACTTACATCCTCCTTACAGTTTTCTTAAAGTTTGGGTCTTCAGGAATAATATTGCTGAAAAAAGAAAGAACAATATTCAAATGTAATATAAAAAGTCATAAAAAGTCAAATCCTCTTAAAACACTTGAGTAGACCCTTAGCTTTGATGATGCTTTTCTTCACTCTATATTTTGTTAACACAACATTAACCCCGGATGGGTTGACTGCAGTTTAGTCATGGAATATGCATATGCTTATCATTGGTTGCAGTTGTTCTTTTATTGTTTATTAAAAGTAACTGGTAAAAATTAATTCCAGTTCCTTGCAGTAATTAACTGTAAGTAACATGAACTGTATTTTATATCTGGATAAACAAGATTCTGGAAGACATAGACCCTTGACTATAGAGGAGTAAGAATAGTGCTTCCTTTTGTTTCTTCTTTCTTTTTCTTTTCTTATTTTTATTGAAACAGGGTCGTTCTGTCACCCAGGCTGGAGTACAGTGGTGCAGTCTTGGCTCACTGCAACCTCCGCTTCCCAGGCTCAAGCAATCCTATTACCTCAGCCCTACAAGTAGCTGGGACCAAAGATGCATGCCACGCCCAACTAATTTGTCTATATTTTCTAGAGACTGGGTTTTGCCACATTGCCCAGGCTGATCTTGAACACCTGGACTCAACTGATCCACCTGCCTCTGTCTCCCAAAGTGCTGGGATTACAGACATGAGCCCCTGTGCCCAGACACTTCCTTTTATTTCTTAACAGCACAGCTTCATAGACTCCTTCATTTTCATTTCTACTCCATGAATGCTGGATTTTTTATTAGGCAGTGGTGTTAGTAGTGGTAGTGATAATGTGTGTGTTAAATTAACTTTAGGTACTGTTCATGGTTAAGGTCCCCTGAAAGGAAAATATTGGTGTTGCACAGATGTCGTGACTAGTCAGAAAATATCTAGAGGTACAGCACTTTTTGAGACAGGGTTTCTGTTGCCCAGGCTGGAGTGCAATGGCACGATCTTGACCCACTGCAACCTCTTTCTCCCAGGTTCAAGCTATTCTCCTACCTCAGCCTCCCAAGTAGCTGGGACTACAGGCGCATGCCACCACACCCAGGCTGATCTTTTGTATTTTTAGTAGAGATGTGGTTTCACCATGTTGGCCAAGCTGATCTCGAACTCCTGACCTCAAGTGTTCCACCCACATCAGTCTCCCAAAGTGCTAGGATTACAGATGTGAACCACTGTGCCTGGCCAAGGTAAACACTTTTTTTTAAATTTTTTGTGAGCAAAAAACATATTTATTTAAATAACTAAACTTAGGGTCACCAACAACTTTATTTTATATATAAGAGAAATTAAACAAAGGGGAATAAACTGATTCATAAAAGTAGAAGGCCACATTGTAGGAAACATGGAATAAGGATACATGTTTCTAAATTCTCTAAATTGATACATTCTGCCTAACTTATTGTGCAAATTCAGTACATGAGAGAAAATACCATCACATGTTAGCTATGCATATAACATCTCTGCATAGCAATGTTACTAACCTGGATATTTTCCCTCCAGAGAACTTATTTACAATTATAATTGACTACAGAGTAACTATTTTTGTTGTTTACTTAATGTTTTCTAATTTATTAGCTTCATATACCTAACAACTAAGACTATCCAGCATTTTTCAGATATCTCCCTATGATTGAGAATTAATAAATAGCTGTTGAAGTAATTAACTAATTAACAAATGACAATATGAGGAAACATAACATAAACCTTTACCTGCCTTCTCTATTATCATTTTGTCACTACACCACCCTGCGTGCTACCTATGAATAATGCACTTCCTGGGGTTAAGGAAATACTTACCTTCGTTGGTATTAAAGAACCGTGTCTAATTAGGCTGGGGTTTGCAAATGTCACCAAGGCTTCTGTTTATTGCTACACTGTTTTTTTGTTTTGTTTTTGTTTTGTTTTGGATGTATCTATTTTTCAAGTAACATATTTTGTTCATATATTGTTATTACGTTTCTCTCTATTCAAGTTTCTTCTAAATTTTAAAATTTTAGCTCTGGCCAGTTTTAAATTTATGTACTTATGAACCAGCAAGAAGGGTAAACACTTTTACACTGTAGTCGTGTATCCTCGCATCACCAGCCAGAAAGTAAAAGTAGAAAGTTGGCAGGAGAGTGATCCTATCCTGAGCTCAGTGCAGGGCATCCATTGCAGTCTGTTAGGTGAAGTCAGAGAACACTGAGGCCTCCCAGGTTTCAGATCGCAGGCTTGGCTTCTTCATTCATCAGACAATCTTTATGCGTCTTTTGTGTATTTTAAACTGGGCAGTAAGTAAAATGTAAGGCAGTATGAAAGGAGCAGGTCGGGAAGTGAAATACAAGAGCAAGCCCTAAGTTGAAAAACCCATTTTCCAAATCACAGTAGATACTGCTGGTTTCCCTTATGTCCTTATTTTCATTTTGTACTTTACAAATTACAGAAATTATCTTAAGGATGTGTAAGACAACTTAAATCTCTAAGATTAATTAATATTTTAATATATCTGCTTTTAAAAGATTTGAAATTCTTCTTTTACATCATTTGAGAACTCTCTATGACCAAGAACTGCTAATTCTGGTAACAAGCTGTATTTTTGGATTTTCTTTGTCAGGGTTAAGAATTCAAATACCTAACTTAGGACTCCACATGATATCTAGACCACCAGTATTTTTTGAATGAGGCTTTCTTAGGAGTATGTTGATGCACTCTCATCCTTTCCTCCCTGGACTCCTACCACAGACCTCTGACTGACCTCCCTACCTCCACTCTCTCCTCGTTCCACTCCAGTT
The DNA here is from genome assembly GCF_007565055.1 of Rhinopithecus roxellana. NCBI lineage: Eukaryota > Metazoa > Chordata > Mammalia > Primates > Cercopithecidae > Rhinopithecus > Rhinopithecus roxellana. The sequence continues at coordinate 196,932,869 of NC_044549.1, read as the reverse complement.
TTCCTTTTGCTGCCACAGCTTACTATCCCAAATACAAATATGACTCCATGTTATGGTCCTGCTCAAAATTTTTAACAGCTCCACATGACTCAAGAGAAACCCCAGCCCCTCCATGTGGCTATGCCTGCAGCCTGATGCCCCTGCAACGCCCTACGTGGGCTCTGGCCACTGGAACTGTACCCTGTTCCTAGAACACCCTGTGTTCTTTTGCCTTTGCATGTTCTCTTCACCCTGCTGGTTCCCTGTTGTCCACTTGTCCTCCTGGACAATTTTCTCCTCCTTTTAAAGACTCACCTTATGGATCACCACCATGGTGAGGCTGTCCTTTGTTGGTACTGTCATGCTGCATTGTAATCTCTGGGCTACAACCAGAGTGTTTCTTCTCTGTGTTATCTTAGTACTGAGCTTGCGGTGGGTGTGCACTAAAGTGACATCATTCTCCTTGACCTGGTGATCCCATATTTGCATCTATACTTCCAAAGATGGTGATACATGCACTGCTGCTTGAGGCAGCCCTGTTATCCTAGGGAAAGATTCTAAGGGATAGGCCTTGCCTGTCCCTGGGAGTCAGAGAAGTACAGGTTAGGGAGAGAAACATATTTGGAGTTAGAGCACCTCCGATCAATTTGGCAGTCTCCTTAAGTCAAGGGAGTTTAACCAGCATTCAGGGAGTTCATGAATCTGAGGTCTGAATTCCAGTCTGCATGCTGGCACAAAAAGGCCGTGCAAGCTTGGGCAAGTCTGATAACTTTTGCTTTGGTATTCTTATCACTAAATGGGCAAGGTGGACCAGGTGGTCTCTAAAGTATCTCCATTGTGGCTGGGCACGGTGGCTCACACCTTTATTCCCAGCACTTTAGGAGACCAAGGTGTGTGGATCACTTGAGGTCAGGAGTTTGAGACCAGACTGGCGAACATGGTGAAACTCCATCTCTACCAAAAATACAAAAATTAGCTGGGCATGGTGGCACATGCCTGTAGTCCCAGCTACTCGGGAGGCTGAGACAGGAGAATCGCGTGAACCCGGGAGGCAGAGGTTGCAGTGAGCCAAGATCGTGCCACTGTACTCCAGCCTGGGTGATAGAACGAGATTCCCTCTCAAAAAAAAAATCTCCGTTGTGAGACTCAGCATGCACACTGTGGGTGGAATAACCCAGTGACTTTCTCAGGTGTTCAGTTGGCAGTCATATGATCAACTGGCACTATCGTGTAAAAATGCCCATTTCCAGAGATGGAGAGGGAGTTTGGAATGTCATAAATGGAACTTAGTGTTCATGTCATCTTTTCTGCTGTAGAGTTGTGAACTAATTTTGACTTTCTAAAAGGAAACAGCCCAGCTCTGTGGGTAACTAGGGTAGAAAGCAGCAGTTTGCTTTATGGTGAGTTCTGCATGCTTTGTCATGAATTGGCGGCATGCGATTCGTCATGTAAGCCATTCATAACTGGTGTTTCTGTCAGTCATATGCGTACAAAAGGCAGTTCTCTATGTGCTCATACTTTAGCAGAATAAGAATGTGACTGTTGTTTCAAAATTAGAAACAGTAAATAGGTGATGATGGCTTCTTTTTTGCCCCTATTTCAGTATTGGCTCACAACACTTGAAAATGCACCTCTAAAAAATGTCGTCATGATATTTATAGCCCAATGTTTTGTAAATGAGCTGAATGTGGTGAGTGAGAACAGTTGCACGTCCTGTGCTTTTGATGTCTCCCCTGACTGCTGTGAAGGCTGTGACTCAGCATGGATGATGTGCAGTCTGCTCAAGATACAGCCCCGCAGGAGCAGAGGCTGGCGTCATTCCGGAGGCCTGTTCCCGAGGTGCCGGAAGATGGCATGGAGTGGTTGCCATGCAGATGGGATTCTTCCCGCTGCCCTGGGAGCTGCCATTCTAGAACTGGGAATTGTGGACATGTTTATGTCCATCACAGTAGCGGTCTGTGGTTAGCCTGCTTTCATACTGATAGGGCCCAGCTCTGGGGTGATGATTTCTTTCATTTTTTTCCCCTTCCTTTTCACAGTATAGTTTCAAGAATGGTTAAAATAATTATTCACCTTAACTACTATGCAACTTGGAGTAAATTAAAGGAAAATTGTTTTTCTTTTCAGGTTCAAAGAAGTAGGTAATTACTTTTGGCAAAGGAGCAGATGAAGATCTAGCAATATGAGATTCATTTGTCAATAATTAGGCAATGATAAGTATATATTTTAGGTTGAAATTTTAGCTATTTGGAAAAAACTACAGGCTGGGTACAGTGGCTCACGCCTCCAATACCAGCACTTTGGGAGGCTGAGGTGGGTAGATCACTTGAGCCGAGGAGTTCAAGACTAGCCTGGGCAACATGGGGAGGGAGACCTCATTTCTACAAAAAATACAAAAATTAGCCGGGTGTGATAGCGCCCTCCTGTGGTCCCAGCTGAGGTGGGAGGATCACTTGAGCCTGGCAGAGCATGGCTCCAGTGAGCTGAGATCGCGCCACTGCACTCCAGCCTGGGTGATGGAGTGAGACCCTGTCTCAAAAAAAAAAAAAAAAGAAAAAGAAAAAGAAAAAAAGAAAAGAAAACTACAGTTGAATAATTTGCCAGTTTCTCATAAATTAACAGAAAGCTTTGAGTCTTCAAAGTCACAACATAGTAAGTTCATGGATGGTCAGTGGGACTTTTGGCCTAAGTGGCTATTGTCACATCACTTCTGCCCTTTTCCCCGTGGACTGCTTTAGGAATCCGTGGGTCCTTCCTCTAATTAAAATGTAACACCCTCTTGCCCCAGAATTCCTCCAGGTAGGATTGCTTGGGACTCAGGTGTTTACGGTTTATCAAAGGGTAACATTTCTTAAAAGTCACCAAAATCCTGAAGAACTAGGAGTAATTTGCCAGAAAAGCTAGGCAACACACACGCAGGAATTTGGATTTGTTTAAGATTAAAAGGACATGTTAGAACAACTTGCCAATGAAAATTATAGTGCAGATCTTAAATATTTTCTAAATTTGTGTTTAATTGAAACTAAAGAGTTTTGTAACTCATTTCTGCTCAACTATTTCATGTGTTCATCATGTTTCATGTATACATCAAGAATGTAGCATAAATAATTTATAGATTGGCACTATATTAGTTTTGCTTTTTTTCTTTTCCTTTCTGTTTTTTTTTTTGTTTTTTTTTTTTTTTTTTTTATGGAACAGGTTCTTGCTCTGTCACCCAAGATGGAATGCAGTGGCTCATTGCAGCCTCAACTTCCTGGGTTCAAATGATCTTTCCATCTTAGCCTCCTGAGTACCTGAGACCACAGGTGCACACCACCATGCCCAGCTAATTTTTTTTTTTTTTTTTTTTTGTAGAGATGGAGTCTCTTTATGTTGCCTAGGCTGTCTCAAACTCCTGGGCTCAAGCTATTCTCCCACCTCAGCCTTGTAAAATGCTGGGATTACAGGGATGAGCCATTACACTTGGCTGCTGTATTAGATTTCTGTTCCTCTGTAACAAATTACCGCAAATATGATGGGTTAAAATAGTCCACATTTGTTATTTCGCAGTTTCTGTGGATCCAGAGTTCCAACACAGCTTAACTGGGTCCCCTGCTCAGGGTCTTAGCAGGCTGCAATCCAAGATGTCAGCTGGGTCTTTGGTCTCATCAGAGGCTTAACTGGAGAAAGTTCTGCTTTAAGCTCTCTGAGGATGTTAGTGGAATTCATCTCCTTGTAGCCTTAAGGCTGTGTTCGGCATTTTCTTGCTGGTTGTTGTCCAGAGGCTGCTCTTAGCTCCTGGAGGCCGCCTACAGTTTCTTGCCGTGTATCCCTTTCCATAGGCCCTCTCGCAGCATGACACTTACTTATACAAAGCCACCTATAAAGAGTGTCTCTGCTCAGAGTCTATGGCCTCAGGGACATCCGAGGCCCTCTTTTAAATGGCTGCTTGTTTATTAAGTCTGGCTTACTATGGATAATCTCCTTTTTGGTTAACTTAAAAGTCAGCTGAATAGGGACCTTAATTACATCGGAAAACATCTCTTCCCCCTTGTCATATAACATAACCTGTCATGGGAGTGACCATCCCCTTTTCTACATGCTGTTGATGAGAAGCAAGTCCCAGCTGCTGCTTATACTCCAGGAGGGGAGGGTGTTATACAAGGTATGGTTACCAGGATATGGGAATCATTGTGTGGTGTGGGGAGCAGGGCCTAGGACTTACCCTAGGGTGTGTCTACCACAGATACTCTGAATGTTTATTAAGTTGAAAGATTCTGTTATAAATCATTCATTTGGAATGAAAATTACATGTTCCAGTAGCAATCAGGTGATATTTGTAGTTAAGCTTATAGGTAAGCTGACCAAGCCTATTTAAAATAAAGTGTGGCTAATCTAAAATATTACTATTCCATTTGCCTTAAATTTGGAATAAGGTCAGGGTGTTAAGTACAGGAAAATGCTTCTTCCCATCTTCAGGGGCACAGGGTTGTCCCATCCATCAGCTCCACAGCTTTCGCCTGCTCCAGCCCTATTTGGTGATAGGCCACATTTGCCTTTCTCTTTCCCATAGACTCGGAGTAGCTGGTCCTCTCCTGCTGCTCTGAGCTCTTGCTGTTGGACCCACATGGGCCCAGCCCAGCCCCCCACTTCCCCATGTGACCAAATGATCTTTCTCTTGTTCCTCCTGTCCAAACCATTTTCCCTCAGTAAGTTTCACTTCACTAGGTATTAGACCAAAAGCTTCCAGTGTGGAGAAAGGAGAAAGGCTAATTATGGGTTTTGCTTCTCTCTGACAGATGTCAAGTTTTGCTGTGTTTCTCTCAAAAATTTAAAATATCGGTGGCACCTCTGTGGGTTTGCTGCAGTTCCCAGGGGTGCCTCTGGGCATAGCTTGGGAACTGTGACTGTACCCTGTGTAGGATTCTACCTGCATTGAGCACTCATTATTTGTGAGGTCCAGTGTTTGGGGTTGGAACAGCCATAATCTAACAGCTGACTTGAGCACTGAGAAGGATGCATTTGAGGCTCTGAGGCCCTGCTGTGGGAGGGCAGAGCAAAGTGTGTTTGCTTCTGGGATGGGGTAGAAAATGTCATTATGCCTTAAGATGAAACAAATACCAGCCACAGCGTGATGCTTCCTGATAAAATGTTCCTATATTTTGCCTGAAGCAGAGCTGAAATCCTCAACAAACCATGGTATGGTCTTGGTAATCTGTTTATTTGTTTTAGAGCATCTACTGCCCACTTCAGTGGTCCACTGTTTAATTGTTTTTAATAGGGACACTAAGGCATGTTTTCAAAAATCAACTTGAAGGGAAAGCACATAAATATAATCACATATCCTGAGCGCTCACCTTGGGCTGGCTAAGGGTCACTGGTGGGGCAGGGAGCCATTTTGAAAAGAGCCAGTGTGGTACCTCTCAGGACCAAGGACACAGAAGAAGGGATGACCTGGGAAAAGACCAGGATTCCTTCAGCCTGTAGCCAGGTGATGGTATTTCTACAGCACACAGGGATAAGGGCTGCTGGGGAAGTAACCCACAAGGATATGGGAATCAGCACCCCAGCATGTCGGTGGCCAGATCACCCTGGAGCCCTGGGCAGGCAACTCTACCATGAACATGTTTTAAAATATGCAAAGTGATATTATGTATCATTTAGGCATAATACATGAAGGGGAAAGAAACATGGGAATGATAAATATCACATCTAGGCAGGTGATCCTGTCTGAGGATGAGGGTGGAAGATGAGATCCAGAGGGCCTGTGACGTGAAGCAAGCTCTGTTAGCCATGCCCACTTCTTAAAGGAGCTCATGCACAGGGGCTGAGGGTGCCTTTCTTTCCAACTTCAAGTCTTCATGAATTTTTTTCTGATTTTTAATGGGAAGAGTAATACTTTATAGATTTACGATAATTAAATTTTTTGTTTATGTTTGTGCATTTGATTTGAGGAAAACTAGTGAGTGAGCAGGCATGCCAGGGGCCAACTGTTGTCACCAAGGTTTGTCAGCCTCTGGATTGAAGGAAGAGCCCACTGGGAGTGTTAGAGACTCTGTACCCAAGCCGGACTGTGCTTAAAGCACCTCCTTATAACCTGGGCATGGGACCCTCAGAGCTGTACCACGTCATCAGGAAAATGCAGAGGGTGGCACCCACTCCCTTGAGTGACTACAGAGGAAGGAAGATACCATGTGCCTGAGCCCGGCATTTAATTGACCACAGAGTAAACATCAGTTAAACGTGGATCTAAAAATGTGATTGGTTTTGGATGCTCCAAAGAATGCAAGGGGAAAGTGAGCAGATATGGGAAGATATTTATATTTATCTTATTTATTATATCTATTATCCTATCACAGAACTTATTTAAATATGGAAAATGCTCCATTCTATGATTAGAACAAAAGAAGCAATCATGTAGAATTGTCCCAATTTTAATTCATTAATTTTTCCAACTTGAAAATACTTTGGGATATTTTGTAATAGCTCATTTTGCCTGAAACAAATTGAACCATGAAACCGCTGGTCTGTGAAATGACCGAACAAATTAAAACTGTGTGTGAGCAGCTAGATCAAAATTAATAAGAATCTAAGCATAAGTAGAAGCCCATTAACAAAGAAGCGATTCTTGAAGTGTCTTTGTAGCATATTTTCATGGAGTTCCCTCCTTTTAAAAAATTTAATGTATCTTTACACAGAGTGATTTAATAACAGAACTTCAGCCTGCAAGAGAATTTTTGAGTTTTTTATTTTGTTTTTTAAAATGAACTGTGTACTCCTTTGGGTCATGAGTGTTCACATGATGAGAAGTGTGAGTTTGCTGCTGGTTTCTGGTACATCACCCTAGCACGTCCTTCATAAATGCTGTGGCCGTGCTGTCTTACTTAGGAAAAAAGATACAGGAAATAAAAATCAAACAAAACAAAAAGCTGGGGGCCAAGAGTATTAATGCTTTAAAGGAAAAAGCAAAGTCTCTCAATATAGCTTTTTAAAATGTACTACTACCAAGTACTGACTAGTTACTGGAAATATATACACATGTATACTTTTCTTCCAGGAAACAGATAAAGGCAGACTAAAGTCCATCATGAAAGATGATTAAGGGAAGGGAAAAAAGTTCTTGACATGGCAGACTGTAGGCTTGCATCTTGACAAAGTACTTTCCTACTTGACCTGTGGCTTATAGCATCCCTCAATCCCTCATCCTCATCTCACTGTGCCTGTGCCCCAGCCTTACATACAACCATGCTACTCCACAGTCAGAAGAGGTCATTTTATTTATTTGTTTATTATTTTGAGACAGGGTCTCACTCTCCCAGGCTGGAGTTCAGTGGCACCATCAGGGCTTACTGCAGCCTTAGACTCCTAGGCCCAAGTGATCCTCCCACCTCAGCTTCCCAAGTAGTTGGGACTACAGGTGTGTGCCACCATGCCTGGCTAGTTTGTTTTTGTTTTTGTTTTTATTTTGTAGAGACAGAGTTTAGCCATGTTGCCCACGCTGCTTTTGAATTCCTGGGCTCAAGCAATTCTCCTGCTCAGCTTCCCAAAGTGTTGGGAATATATATATGAGCCACCATGCCCAGTCAGAAAAGATCTTCTGAAGACACAGTATTTCACAGTTCGGAAGTGAGACCCAGAAAGCCAGAGGACTTTCCCATGCTTCCCAGCCAGCCGACTTTCTCTATGTAGCCAGCTGGCTTTCATCCAGTATTGCTGGATGGCCTGCTGATTTGTCCAGTTCTGCATTCTATCTCTGGGAGTGACCTAGTGGACATTATATGGGGAAGGGGGGTCAGACATCCCTAATACTTATTATCATCTAGTCGGACTTCCTAACTTGAGCATACCCCACTAGCCTCTGCCTCTTCAAAAACCATATTTAAACAAAAGGAAACGTAAAAGCATACATCTATTAAAAATGTTGGAAAATGAAAGAGTGCCATCGGCTAACCAAAAAATAGTTTTGAGAAATTTTTGTAAAATAGCGGAATAGGAAAGGGTTGACAGAGAACCAGAGCAGAGAAGCCGCAACCCCCTTCAGATACAGCCAGCTATCGTGAGAGCACTCCCTCTGTTGGAGGACATTCCAGCCAGTAATGAAACAGGAGCAGGCCAGCATCTGGGCAGTTCATTAACTTCCCCAAAATGAGGAAAACTGGGGTGGGAGCTTAGGGAAGGAGCTTTGGAACCATGAGGGATCTCCAAGTTATTCTGGACTTCCATAACCCATAAGAAGGGGATGCAAGGAAAGGCTGTGATACCCAGGGAGGAAAGATGCTACATCTGTGCCCTTGGGGCTCTTCTGATGTGAGTCTTCATGAGGCCTGCAGATAATTTGCCTGCCACTTGCTTATATGTCCTGAATAAAAACATTCACTGTTACATGCAGTCTACATACACAGAGCCCCCCGCCCCCATTCAGATGGGAGGGCAAGATGAAGAAAGATGGGACAAAGACTGAGGAAACCTCTGGAAGCTACTCATTTTTATCACCTGGTCCTTCTTTCCCAAATGCAAGTAGACCACCAGAAACCATATAGCCCTTCTTTCTAAAATGTGGAGAAACCACCAAGGGTCATCAGATATTTGAAGAGCACCAATAGAGACAGACAGACACCATGATGAAAATCTGACCCACAAGGAAACAGCAAAGTAAAATGAGAACATTCTAATAAAAACCTTTGCAAAGATTTGAAAAAGTATTGCATTCATAAATTATGAAAGGCCGACAGGAAAAAGAAGTTATCAGAGAACAAAAAGGCGTTACTGGCAACTAAAAGCATGATTGTCAAAATAGATTCATTAGAAATGACTCATAATAGAATGGGCAAGGCTGTATAATAATAATAACAGCTAACATTTAGTGAGTATTTGCAACTCTTCAGACACTGTTCTACGTGTTTTGCTTGTAAATCAGTTTCATCCTTTTAAGAACTATCTGTCCAGGCATGGTGGCTTACGCCTATAATCCCAGCACTTTTGAAGTTCAAGGTGAGTGAATCACTTGAGCCCAGAAGTTCGAGACCAGCCTAGGCAACATGGCAAAACCCCATCTCTACTAAAAATACAAAAATTAGCTGGGCATGGTGTCGCACGCCTGTAGTTCAGCTACCTGGGAGACTGAGGTGGGAGACCTCACATCAGCCCAGGAGGCAGAGGTTGCAGTGAGCCAAGATGGAGCCACTTCACTCTAGCCTGGGCGGCAGAGTGAGACCCTTCCTCAGAAAGCTCTATGAGATAGACACTATTATCCCCATTTTACAGATAAGGTAACTGAGGCACAGCGATTAGGAAATTCTCAGGGACATGCTATTTCAAAGAGGCAGAACTAGAATTTAGCCCATGTGACTTGATTCCAATGCCCACACTCAACTATATTGAAGATCAAATTAGTATTGTAACAAGCAGGCAAGCTCCCCCAAAACAGGGACCGTCTCTATCTTTGCAGGTTCTGCAACAGTTACTGACCCATGTGTGCCAAGTCAATATTTGCCTGGTGAATGAATAAAATAAGAATAAATACCAAACTCTTCCCAGAAGTTACCTATGAGGAAGGAGACCAAGGTTAGAATGTGAAAGGGAAATTCACTCTTTATTCTCTGTAATGCCTGTATTATTTGAATTTTTACAAAGAGATATATTACTTTATTTAAATAAAAAGTTTTAATGACAAACTTTTTGTTACCTACAAATTTATCAAAACTTTACATTAATCTTCACATTAATCTACAACTTTAATCTACTTTACGTTAATCTATGTCATGTACAAAATCCCACAATAGATAAAATGGACATGAAAGCAATTTTTGAAAGTTAAAGCCACTAGCCAAGCCTTAAGAGTCCCTGTTAAGTTGCCATATCCATATTTGTTGTATTTGTTCTAAACAGCCCTTTACATACCTTATTATATAGGAGACAACTGTGGAGTCCAGAGTCCTCTCTTTATTTACCATATGGCTTTGACCAAGGTAATCTTTGTCCATGAATCCCAGTTTCTGAATCTGTAAAACCTGGATTTAAATATCATATAGTTTTGAAGATCAAAAGTAAATGAAGGAACTCCTGCTTCCTGTCAAGATGGAGTAACAGGGACCAAACCCCTTCATACCAGAAAGAACCCCCCAAAACAGACAAAATATATGAATCAATGTTTTTCTAACAGTGGACATCAGGCAATGAAGGACAGTAATCTCTAAGAGATAGAGATAGAAAAGAGATGATTTGAGTTCTACAGTCACCCCAGTTTGCCCCACTGAGAGACAGAGTCTGGGGAGGCCACAGCAGCCAGAGTTCACAGGACAGAGTACCAGAGACAGCAGAGCTGCATGGTGAGATAACCCCAGAGATCTGCTGAGGGCTCTATTTACTATTCAGCAGAGCATGTGCATTTGAGGAAACTCTCTGAGGCTCGGAGGGAACAGTGCTGTTCCTACCAGCCTGATTAGAAAAATCGGAATACACGAGGTGTGGAGTAAAATGCTCACAAAGGTGTTGCCCTGTTAGTAGGGAATAATAAGTTCTGGACTGAGATCTGCTCTGAACTCACCTAACAAATAAAAACAAGACCCAAGAGGATTGAACTGTTTCTAACTTAACTGCATCCTAGAACAAAGCCCAGGAGTATAAATACACGCTCCCTCTCCCCATGATGAGGAGAATCATGATCAATTAGAACTGACCCAAAGCTGAAATGCTTGTCAGAATTAGCAAGCAGGGGCGTTAATACAGTTATTAAAACTGTATTCCATATGTTTAAAAACTATACAGAGACTTGCAAATACTTTTAAAAGATGCACACCTGACTTCTAAAGATAAAAACTACAGGGCCGGGCAGGGTGGCTTACACCTGTAATCCCAGCATTTTGGGAGGCCAAGGCGGGTGGATCACCTCAGGTCAAGAGTTCAAGACCAGCCTGACCAACATGGTGAAACCCCATCTCTACTAAAAATATAAAATCAGCTGGGCGTGGTGGCACATGCCTGTAATCCCAGCTACTTGGGAGATTGAGGCAGTAGAATCGCTTGAACCTAGGAGACGGAGGTTGCAGTGAGCCAAGATCAGGCCTTTGCATTTCAGCATGGGCAACAGGAGTAAAACTCCATCTCAAAAAAAAAAAAACTACAATGCCTGAGACAAAAAAAATATACTGGATGGGATTAGCAGCAGATTAGACATTGCAGAAGAAAAAAAATCAGTACACTTAAAGACACAGCAATAAATGGCCTGGTGTGGTGGTGCACACCTGTAGTCTTACTTACTCAGGAGGTGAAGGCACGAGGAGCTCAGGAGTTTGAGGCTACAGTGAGCTATGATTGTGCTTCTGTATTCCAGCTTGGAAGACAGAGCAAGGCCCTGTCTCTGGAAAAAATAATAATAATAATAAAAATCAATAAAACTTACCAAACATGGGCCAGGCGTGGTGGCTCACACCTGTAATCCCGGCACTTTGGGAGGCCGAGGGGGGTGGATCACGAGGTCAGGAGATCAAGACCATCCTGGCTAACATGGTGAAACCCTATCTCTACTAAAAATACAAAAACTTAGCCGGGCGTGGTGGCAGGTGCCTGTAGTCCCAGCTGCTCAGGAGACTGAGGCAGGAGAATGGCGTGGACTCGGGAGGCAGAGCTTACATTGAGCCGAGATTGCACCACTGCACTCCAGCCTGGGTGACAGAGCGAGACTCCGTCTCAAAAAAAAAAAAAAAAACTTATCAAACATGAAGTACAGAAAGAAAAAATAATTGTAAAAATGAAAAGCGCTTTAGTGAACTATGGCACATCATCCAGCAATTGAGAATTTCCTCAACCTGATGAAGGATATCTATGAAAAGTCTAAAACTGGTGTCATACTTAGTGATAAAAGAAGAACAATAAAAGGGATGAAAGAAGGAACAATAAAAGGGTGTCTATTCCTACCACTTATTTTCAACATTATGCCAAAGGTTCTGGCCAGTGCAATCTAGCAAAAAATAATAATAATAATAATAATAATAAATAAAAGGCATTCAGAATAGAAAGGAAGAAGTAAAACTGTCTATTCACAAATGACATGATCATCTGTGTAGAAAATCTGATGGATCTGCAGAAAGCACTAGAAGTCGTCATTTGCAGGTTGTCTGTGGCTGCTTTTGCACCCCAGTGGGAAAGTTGAGTCATTGTGACAGAGACTATATGGCCCAAAAGCCTCAAATATTTACTGTCCAGCCTTTTAATAATATTTTGCCAACCCCTGTTCTATAGATTCAGTGTAATCCCAATAAGAATCTAAGTAGGCTTTTTTTGTAGAAGTTGATGAACCTGCTTCTAAAATTCATGTGGAAATGCAAAGGACCTAGAATAGCCAAAACTTAAAAAGAAGAACAAAATTGGAAGACTACCTGATTTCAGAGCTTATTATAAAGGGGGGAATAGTGTAGATTAATGGAGCAGAATAGAATTCGGTAATAACCTCACACATATAGGTACTACTGGTTTTTGACAAAAGTGCAAAGACCATGCAGTAGAGAATAGTCTTTTCAATAAACGGTTCTGGAACAATTGGATATTCATGTGCAAAAAAATGAACATGGACTTTTATAGACGAATATGTAAAATCTAAAATTCTGAATCTTCCAGAAAAAATAGATGTAATATTTGAGACCTTACATTAGGCAAAGATTTCTCAGCTACAATTCCTAAAAGTATGATCTATAAACGAACAAATCGATAAATGACACTTCATCGAAATTTAAAACTTCTGCCCTTCCAAATCTTGTCATGTATATAATGAGACAGCTAAAAGAAAAGCAGGAGAATCTGCTAGAAAACTGTCCTAGGGGCCTCTGATTGTTAAAAAACTGATAATTACCCTGATTATTACCTGATAATAACACTGATTATTACCCTCTCTGGGCTGGAAATGAACTGTATTAGAGAATTCAGCCACCCACCCTCTTCCCTCTCACCTCAGTCCCCCTCACCTCATACCCTTTCTTCTCTAGGGAAAAAAGCCAAGCAGCAAAAGAGTCCAGCAAAGTCATAGTTTCCTAAAATAAGAGAACTTTTTACCAAAAGCCACATAAGAGTGGACCTGTCTTGAATGCCAGAAGATATGGAAATTTAGGCAATTGGGAAGAAAAGTAGTTTTGAGCCAAGCAGCACTCCCTGGATTTTTACCCTAAGACCTAAGCTTATTAGTGGTAGGATCAGTTACTACATCTGTAAATGGGAACACTGTGAGAATTAGAGATCAGGGGTTCAAAGTGCACCCCCACCTTCCACGCGGGGCAGCACCAGGTGGCCTTCTCTTAACCGCTGTTGCGTTTTTCAGTTGTACCAAGATAGTCTGCTTGGTTTTCTTCACTACCATAGGAAGTGATTCTGTAAAATGGGAAGACTAAATGCAAGTGTAAGGGGGTTGTCGTTGTCATTTTAACTGTTTCCTATAAATTCTAGATCTTCTTACTGGAAGAGAAGATCTAGGCTGTAACTCTTTAGAGGAGATTAAAAATTATTGTGCAGGATGGAAAAAATTCAGGAAGGGAGCCAGGAAAACAAATACCCTGAAGAGGCTTAGAGTCAAGAGGTGAGGGTGGGAGAATTTGACACAAGGGAAAAAGAAAAATACAAAGCTACTGGTGGTATATTTATGACAGGAAGGTTTTCCCATAGAGGATAGAGCTGGACTTTTCAAGGGGTGGCTGCCTGCCAGGCCTTAGTACAAGAAGGAAAGATCATAGGCAGGTCAGAGGAAACGTGCTGCTGACCATGAGAGGTGGCGATGCCTGGGGGTAGGGACCAGAGAAGGACAACGTCTAAGGCCCCTCTTCCAGGGAGGCCAAGCAGGAAGGATGTTGTCTCATTAGCACGAATTTCCAAGATGTGAAAGCATATCTGCCAACACTTATCAGGCCTACCAGCCACCTAAACTTCCCCCAATTCTCATGCAAATAAAGTGACAGAAAAAACAGTTATGATACCCTGTGAGTGTTCACAGCCTTTTCCCACTCCCAGGGGTGTTCATGCTCTCCTAGCTCAGTTCCTAGGCTTATGTATAGGGCAGAAAAATTAGGAGCTGGGTAGCAGGTAGAGGGGGGCTTGAGGTGGCATTGCCTTACTCTGGAAAAGGCCAAGATCTGGAAATGGAGGGACTGGGGATAGAGAGAGAGACCAAAGTCTCTGAGCATTGGAGGAGAAGATTGGAAAGGGAAACCTTCATGGTGTGGGTAACAGGAGGGTTTTGCTTGCTTGCTTCCCAACATCACCTTTTGTAACATCCCAGAGTTACAAAAGGCAATGTTGAAAATTGGGAAATGAATAAAAAAGAAATGAAAATATCTGTCCATGGTAACTGCAGGAGGCATGGAGACCAGTGTGGCTGGAGGGAAAGAGAGGAGGGCTGTGGAGAGTTGGCCAGGGATTTGCAGGAATGAGCCTATGAACACATAGGGCTGTTGCCTTTATCCCAAAAGCCCAGAAAGCCACCAAAGGGGCTTGAGCATAGGTGTATCATCTTTAGACTTATGTTTAGGTTATATCAGAAGAGACAGAATGGGGATGTGACCAGAGAGGGTATAAGTAAACCAGTAAGAAGGTTGTTCAAGCAGTTTCTGTGATGGATTTATGTGAAGGTGGTCAAAATGTAGAGAAGTAGACAAATTTAAGAAATGATTAGGAGATCAAGTCAACCAAAACCAGTCTTGGTTTTCCAAGGCTCCAGAGCTGTGCTCTGGGGTGAATGGCTGTGCACTTCACTAGATAGGAGGATAGCCTTGCTTCGGAAGATGATCTTGAATTTAGTGTTGTTAATTTATTAACATCCAAGGGAAATGTGAGGTAGGCATTGGTTATGTCATTGTAGAGTTCAGAGGAAAGTCTGGGCTGGAATACAGACGTGTGCATGATCTGCATGTAGATGTGGCTGAGGCCATGGGTGTGTGTGGTCTCTATCAGGGAGAGCACATAGAGCCTCACTGTCCACAGTAGCCTCTGGCCATCTGTGCCTATTTGGATTTAAATTAGTTCAAATTAAATCAGATTAAAAATTCAGTTCCTCAGTTGCACTAAGCAAAATGAGGACCAGGAAATGCCCCCTTGGATTTAACAATATGGCGGTCATGGGTGACCCTAGAGGGAGCTATTTTAGTGGATGAAAAGGGCCAGGAGCCAATGTGGGGTGGTTTGGGGAGCTAGAGTTGAAAAAGCAACCAGGATAGACAACTTAAACGCATTTAGCTGGAAAAGAGAGGAGAGAAATAGAAAGTCGACTGATGGGTGAGTAGGGACGAGGAGTGGAGAATACAGCTTTGTTTGTAGGTTTAATAAGAGAAACTGTGTGTTTGTTTAATAGCCAGTGGGCAATAGCCAAATTCTAGGAATTTGTCCCCTAGATTTACTCACATATATATAAGGGGATAAACACATGTGTGTGAGCAGCAATGGTTTAAAAACAACCTAAGTAGCCTGGTTCAGGGGACTGGTTAAATGAATTCTCTTGTCCATACAATGGAATTATTGCAGCCATTCTAAATAAAAAGAGCTTTCTACAGTTCCTGATATAGGATCATCTCCATGATTTATCAGACTGATTTTGCAAGATGCAGAACAGGATTTATTATTGCCATTCTTTGTATTAAAAACAAGAGGGTAGATATTCCGGAGGTATCCTACACTGCTATTTATTTTTTTAAACCACACACACTGAAAGAATGATCAAGAAAATTGCTGCTAAGATGGGGAACTGGGGAATAGAAGTGTGGGTAAACATTTTTTTCACAGTATTTTTATACTGCTTGATTTGATTTTTTTTTAATGATGCACTATATTTTAACAATAAAATATATTTTTAAAGTCAGTGAGAAAGATTCAGTTGAGAGAAGTTAAATAATCAGGAGACTGGAAGGAGAGGGGCCCACCTTCTGCCTCTCTGGTGAGGACCCCGTGCTCCTTTATTACTTCACTGACCAGTAGCTCCATAAAATCAGGCGTAGTTTTACTTAAAATGAGTTTTTGTGATACTAGAGTATCTTAGATCTAGGTAGATCTCACCCATCCCATATTATCTATTGCTAGGTAACAAATTGCCTCCAGACTTCACAGCTTATGACAAACATTTGCTCTCTCACAGTTTCTTTGAATCTACACATGGCTTACTTCAGTGCCTCTGAGTCAGGATCTCTCTCAAGGCCACAGTCAAGGTGATGGCCAAGGCTGCAGGCATCTCAAGGCTCATCTTAGGGAGGATCCATTTCCAGGCTCACTCCCCTGGTTGCTGGCTGGAGATACCAGTTCCTCACCACCCCTCATCCAGGCCACCCACAACATGGCTTCCATCACAGCCAGCAAATGAGCGAAGGTGCACCCAAGATGGAAACCATAGCCTCTGTAAACTCAGAAGTGAGCCTGTCACTTTTACTGTATTCTGTTGGTTAGAAATGAGTCACTAGGTGCAACTGACACTCGAGGGTAGGGGATTCCACAAAGGAGTGAATCCCAGGAGACACAGGGATCATTGGGGCCATTTAGAGGCTGCCTACAACAAACCCTAAATTCAGCAAAGTTGAATACTTCTTTATATGGTAGTGTTCTGTTCTGTTCTAACTTACAGAAATAATTTTTGTTTCATGAACGAAAGAATTCATGCATTCATCCTTATATGTTTTTTTCCCAGAATGATCAGTTGCAGTTTTATTGTTCTGCAGTAACACTTTAGAACTTCCCATTTGTTTTTGATATTTTCTGAATTTTATCATTTTGATACAGTTTGAGAAGTTTGATAAACTAGGAAACTGATTATCACTTCACCTTTCAGAATCATTTAGAGAACATTCTCCTGTAGTCCTTGTTTTAGAAACATACGCTGACATGAGTGGGTGTAAAAGGGCATAATGTCTGCAGCTTACCCTCAGATCGTTCAGAAAACATGCTGCAGGGAGAGTGATCAAGCTAATGGGGTGAATGCCAGCCATTGGTAAATCTGAGTGAGGGTATTCAGGACTCCTTTTTACTATGCTTATAATTTTTTCCGTAAGTTTGAGATAATGTCAAAGTTAAAATTTTGAAAAAGAAATTCTTATACTCCTCCCCAGACCTCCTATATGAGAATTACAAATGGGACCTGAGAAACTTATTTTTATCCTTAGATCCATTCTGATTACCAATCAGCAAGGTTGGGAACACACTGCGTTGAGAATACACTCATTCTACTCATAAAGTTGTCTTCATAGAGCATCTGAAATTGCCAGTTG
Source organism: Rhinopithecus roxellana (assembly GCF_007565055.1). Taxonomy (NCBI): domain Eukaryota; kingdom Metazoa; phylum Chordata; class Mammalia; order Primates; family Cercopithecidae; genus Rhinopithecus; species Rhinopithecus roxellana. Next base: position 196,915,686 of record NC_044549.1, on the reverse strand, counting down.
CATTTTTGAGTGTAATTTTGAGGCCGAGGGCAGAAGAGACCCCTCAAAGATGTGTTTGTGGTTACTTTGCATAAATCCTCCTCATAAGTCTTCTGGCTCACCCCCAATTTTGTGCTACATCTCAGATATAGGGAGACCAACAAACAGGGTAATGTCAGCTCCCACACTGGGTCCTCTGCTTATGGGGTGCAGCCCAGTGGGAACGCAGAGTGGAGCACATCAGTCCTACCTGTGGCAGGCTACGGAGGCTTCATGGAAGATGTGGCACATGTACTGTGCCTTCAGAGTGATAGAAATGCATGGGTCTGTGCAAAGCCAAAGAACTCTCAAACGGGAGGACCCTGAAACTAGAAACCTGCTACTGTTCAGTGTGCTGGGCACAGAGGTTGAGAGTGAGAGCCAAGAGAGGCACCTGTGATTTTCCCAGAGCTGCCTGCACAGCCTGCACAGTGGCTCTGCACTAAGGTTCCCGGCCAGAAGGGCAGTGGGGAAGGAGCAGGGGAGGGAGCTGTAGAGAAGTGGGAGAGGAGACCCAGAGGTGGTAGGCTCAAGGTCCAGTCCAGGTGTGTCAGTTTGGTGGCTGGAAGATTGGGTGTCTCCCACACTCTCCCAGGGACCGCACATTCCTCAGCACATTTTAAATAGCATAGGTGGGGTTTGTGTGAGACCCTGCTTCCCTAAGAATGAAGAACTTTCCCTGGAGGCCAGGACTTTAAAAACTGTTGGCAGAGTTCCTTTCTTGCATATGACTGTTGGTGATGCACATTTGTACCTGACGAAGGTTTTGTTTGGAAAGAGTTGTCTCTCATTGAGTCAAGGCCTTTAGGCTCTGACTCACCCCGCTGTTTTGTTTTGTTTTGTTTTGTTCCATTTCCGTCTAGTACGTGCTTTCCTCTGTGGTCAGCCATCACTTCCTCCCAGCCCGGAACACGCATGGGAGTGACTGGCTTTTCCGAGGACACTGAGGAAGTGTTGATACTGATACCAGTTCCTTTTTGAAAATAAAAATGGTAGTTTTTATCCTTGAGCTTATTGTGTTAAGTCATTGTGGATGTTTTAATCTTCCTTTCCATTGGTTTTCATGCCCTTGTAATCAGGCTTACATAAGTAAGAACATTTATCCATGTGCTTTGCTACATACTTATCTGGAATGCTTGGTTCAAAGGGCAATAAAATAAACACAACCCAGTACAGTTGCATGATTATTTATTTGGTACAAGCTTGTTTGTTTGACTTCTCTGAAATGACTTACGGAAATATTGGTTTGCTTTCTTCTTCTAGATCCATCCAAATTAACTGTGAATCAGCTGTGGGCTTTGCTAGGTGACACAGAATCACCCACTGAAAGCTGACCATGAGCTCCTGAAACATTTATTTCATGTGCTTTTAACAAAATGGCTTGTAGGTCTTTCAGGGTAACAGGCTCAAATCATCTATATTTTATAACTTTTACCAAGGGATTTCCTGTTAGCAAATAGCTTATCTCTTGTGCTCTCTGCTGTTCACCAGTCACATGGGCTAGATGCCATCTTTATAGAACTTTCCAGCTTTTGAAAAGGTTTGTGTGAAGGAAACAGAAGGAAGCCATTGCTGCTCTCAGTATACAGTAGAGCTATATCTTTAGACTTAGAAGCAGTGAATAGAAACGGGGAATTGGCATATAGGTAGTATTTGGGACTAGCTTCTTTCCATAGTGACTTTTTGAAATGTGTTTTACTACTTCTCTTAGTATTTTGCATACTCTTCTGAATGTGCTGTGTAGGTTGAACCATAATATTTTAAGTTCTAGCTTTTATTCTCTTTGTGAATTCATAAACATTAGTTTTTTTCAGTAACATATCTAACTTTGGTAATATTGGTCTTACCTAAAGAACCAAAAACGTTCTAATTTCACCCATGTACTTAAGGTTTTTCTTAGTTTTCTCAGAGCCTACGAAAAATCAGAACTTTTTAATATCCATTAGGTGATCAAAGTGTGAGCCTATGATATTGCATAGAGAGTAAGAAACTAGCTGCGGTTATATTTCCATTATCTTGGTAAGAACACAAAAGAGCCTTTGGAATGTGGTCAGGAACACAGGGATAAGGCCCTGCATTCGCACATGCCATCTCCCAGGGCCACACCCTGTCTCCCTGGGAGCGCCGCTGTTCATAGCCAGCTGGGGTGTGTGCATAATGCTGGCTGCCAACAGGGACTGAGTTCGTGGTTGATTCCCGTGAAACTCTATAATCACTGCAGTTCTCAAAACCCTATCTCAGCCCACCAGTGCCGACACACACACCGCAGGCCAGCTCTCTTCTGAAGCACTTACACAGTCAGGAGGAACCTGGTATGGTTTGATGAGGCTGTACACAGGGGTTGTTAGTCACATATGCCCCAATTTCTGCATCCAGGCCCTGTGTTTTGATCACACCACGGTCTTTCATTTCTTTGCTCTCAAAAACCTAGAGTGCACATGTTTGTGAAAAAGTCATTTACTTTTCACAGATAAAGTGGTACCCTGCCTTCCTGCATGTATTTCTTTGTGTGTGCCATTATAACCTATTCCTCTAAGAAAGGTGAATATCCAATTTAGGATTGTCAGGAAAAAATAAAGAAGTTGGGAAAACACAGACATGTCCCTCAGTATATGTCAACCAAGTCTCAGATCTCCACAGGAAGCCTCTCGCGGCGGGTACAAGCCCAGCACAGGGTGGACCACAGAACTCAGCCACTCGGGGAGTTCTGCTAGGGCAGGTGCACCAAACCATCAGAGGAAAGGGGCTGTCCTGCCACCTGCTGACTCCCTCAGCAGAGGAGCTCCCCCCAGAAGGGGCAGTGCCCAGTACCAGCCACTTGGAAGTGAGCCGTTGACACCTCTGTTGATCCTGAAATGGCTTCCACTGAGAGCCACAGTGTTTATGGTATTCAGTGATGCCTCATGTAGCCCCAGAAGCTGCCCTCTCCCTTCACAGACCTTTCTTGGGAATATCTGGGGAAAGATGGAAAGGGGATCTCATGTCTACTCCTCACTTAGCCCCAGCTACAGACTGCTCCCAGATGCATGTAGGGCCTCTGCCACAAACCATGGTCTAGAAATCTCAGCCATCACCTCCACCTGACAGTGCTCTCCCTCCTGCCCCCCTCAAGCTCTCCCTGCCACCCAGCACCCCAAGATGAGGCTGGAGGCATGGGAGTGATAAGGGGCAATTACAGCTGGAAGGGAGACCTTAAAGCTGGGCACAAAGTGCAGTCACGCACTGTGTGATGACGTTTTGGTCAATGACGGACCACATATGTGATGGTGGTCCCAGTGATTATTACTGTACTTTTCTGTGTTTAGATACACACATACTTCCCATGGGGTTACAGTTGCCTATAGTGTTCAGTACAGTAACATGCTGTGCAGATTCGCAGCCTAGCAGCAGTGGGCTACACCATGTAGCCTAGGACTGTAGTATGCTCTGTCACCTAGGTCCATGTAAGTGCACTCTGTGATGTTCACAGTGCAACAAAATTGCCTGACAATACAGTTCTCAGAATGTGTCCTGTTATTAAGAGACATATGACTGTATGACGGTTCCCAGAGTCCAGTGAAGAAAACAACCACATCAGGGCACTCTCAAGTTCCTAATTCTCTTCCCCATTTCGAGACTGGCCCTCTGTCCTCCCAGTGGAGATCCTAGGTTTCAGTCCTGCCCCTAGGAAAGCCCCAGCCTTACTCATAGGCGGCTTTCTCCAGCTTTAACCGCCTTTCCCTCAGCAGGACCACCTGTAGAGTCCAGGGATGCACATGGGTTGCTGGGACTGAGGAGCTGTCAGGGCAGCCGAGGTGTGACCCCTGCTCATTCTCTCTGCCTCCTTCCCAGAGGTAGCTGATTTGGACACCCACATACACACAATGTACACACCTACACACAACTTTGAAAAAGCCCGTTTCTCAGACACCGTGCAGCAACCTGAATCCCTACCAAGGAAGATAAACCTTTTCATGAGAATGAGGCCACCTGCAGAGACCCAGCCCACAGTGGCGTCTCCTTTTTCTCTATGGTGAGGGAACATTTAAGTTTCTCAGATCAGGTGTTGCTGGCTCCATGTGCAAAGCCAAGACTCCCTGAGTTCTCAAGGTATCTTTCCTTCCTTCCCTTTCCTTTCCTTTCCCCTTTCCTCCTTTCTTCCTCTTTATTTCCCTTCTTTCTTCCTTCCTTCTTGCTTTCTCTTTTGCTTCCTTGCTCCTCTCCCACCTTTCTTCCTTCCTTCTTTCTTTTTAAAGTATTTTATCTCAGATTGCTTTCAGGAAGAGAGGAGTGGCCATCAGCCAGAAGCAAAGGCACTTCCTTCAGACAAAAATGATTTAAACCAGGTCTTCTATTCTCCTAGCTAGAAAGAAGCAGGCGAATCCTTGAAATCACAACTTCCTCAGAATCCTCACTCAGGACTCCCTGGACTCCAGAGCCAGAGAGAGCTCCCTTGTCCATGGCAAGCCACAGGAGCCTGGGGGAGAAGGTGTCTTCCTAGAACAGAAGCTCCTTGAGGGATGAATTTAATGTTGCATAATATTTTTTGTTTGGTTGGTTGTCTTGTTTGTTTTAGAACTTTGTCACATTTAATTTTTTTTATTTCAATATGTTTTTGGGGAACAAGTGGTGTTTGGTTACGTGAAGAAGTTCTTTAGTGGTAATCACTGAGATTTTAGTGCACCCATCACCTGAGCACTGTGCACTGTACCCAATGTGTGGTCTTTTGTCCCTCACTCCCCTCCCATCCTTTCCCCTGTGTCCCCAAAGTCCACTGTATCATTCTTATACCTTTGCCTCCTCATAGTTTAACTCCCACTTATGAGTGAGGACATGAGATGTTTGGTTTTCCATTCCTGAGTTACCTCAGCTAATGTCTCCAGTGGTCTCCAGTTCCATCCAGGTCGCTGCAGATGCCATTATTTCATTTCTTTTTGTGGCTGAGTAGTATTCCATGATATATACACCACATTTTCTTTATCCACTCGTTGGTTGATGGGCATTTGGGCTGGTTCCATATTTATGCAGTTGCAAATTGTGCTGCTATAAACATGCATGTACAAGTACCTTTTTCGTATAATAATTTATTTTCCTCTGGGGAGATACCTAGTATTGGGATTGCTGGATCAGGGTAGGTCTATTTTTAGTTATTTAAGGAATCTCCACACTCTTTTCTATAATGGTTATACTAGTTTACATTCCCACCAACAGTGTAAAAGTGTTACCTTTTCACTGTATCCATGCCAACATTTATTACTTTTTATTTTTTGATTATGGCCATTCTTATAGGAGGTATTGCATTGTGGTTTTGATTTGCGTTTCCCTGATCATTAGTGATGTTCAGCATTTTTTCATAGGCTTGTTGTCCATTTGTGTATCCTATTTTGAGAATTGTCTATTCATGTCCTTAGCCTACTTTTTGATGGGATTTTTATTTTTCCTTGCTGATTTGAGTTCTTTGTAGATTCTGGATATTAGTCCTTTGTTGGTTGTATATATAGATTGTGAAGATTTTCTCCCACTCAGTGGGTTGTCTGTTAACTCTGCTGATTATTTCTTTTGCTGTGCAGAAGGTTTTTAATTTAATTAAGTCCCATCTATTTATCTTTACTTTTGTTGCATTTGCTTTTGGGTTCTTGGTCATGAAGTCTTTGCCTAAGTCAGTGTCTAGAAGAGTTTTTCTGATGTTATATTCTAGAATCTTTATGGTTTCAGGTCTTAGATTTAAGTGTTTGATTAATCTTGAGTTGATTTTTGTATAAAGTGAGAGATGAGGATCCAGTCTCATTCTTCTACATGTGGCTAGCCAATTATCCCACCACCATTTGTTGAATAAGGTGTCCTTCCCCACTTTATGTTTTTGTTTGCTTTGTCGAAAATCAGTTCACTGTAAGTATTTGGCTTTATTTCTGGGTTCTCTATTCTATTTGATTGCTCTATATGCTTTTTTTTTATGCTGGTACCATGCTGTTTTGGTGACTGTGGCCTGATCATATAGTTTGCAGCCAGGTAATGTATGCCTCAAGATTTGTTCTTTTTGCTTAGTCTTGCTTTGGCTATGCAGGCTCTTTTTTGGTTCCATATGGATTTTAGGATTTTTTTTTTTTTTTTGTAGTTCTGTAAAGAATGATGGTAGTATTTTAATGGGAATTGCATTGAATTTGTAGATTGCTTTTGGTGGTATGGTCATTTTCACAATATTGGTTCTACCCATACATGAACATGGGATGTATTTCCATTTGTTTGTGTCATCTGTGATTTATTTCAGCAATATTTTGTAGTTTTCCTTGTAGAGGTCTTTCACCTCCTTGGTTAAGTATAGTCCTAAATATTATACTTTTTTTTTTTTTTGAAGCTATTTTAAAAGGGGTTGAGTTCTTTATTTGATTCTCAGCTTGGTCGCTGTTGGTATATAGCAGGGCTACTGATTTGTGTACATTAATTTTGTATCTAGAAATTTTTCTGAATTCATGTACCAGTTCTAGGAACTTTGTGGATAGGTCTTTAGGGTTTTTTAGGTATATGATAATGTCATCAGCAAACAGCAGCGGTTTGATTTCCTCTTTACCGATTTGGATGCCCTTTGTTTCTTTCTCTTGTCTGATTGCTCTGGCTAGGACTTCCACTACTGTGTTGAATAGAAATAGTGAAAGTGGGCCTCCTTGTCTTGTTCCAGGGGGAATGCCTTCAACATTTTCCCCTGTTCATTAAAATGTTGACTGTGGTTTGTCATGGATGGCTTTTATTACCTTAGGGTATGTCCCTTCTATGCTGATTTTGCTGAGGGTTTTAATCATAAAGCGATGCTGGATTTTGTCAAATGCTCTTTCTGCATCTTTTGAGATGATCATTTGATTTTTGTTTTTAATTCTGTTTATGTGGTGTATCACATTTATTGACTTACGGATGTTAAATCGTCCCTGCATCCCTGGTATGGAGCCCACCACCACGCCCAGCTAATTTTTTTGTATTTTTAGTAGAGACGGGGTTTCACCGTGTTACCCAGGATGGTCTTGATCTCCTGACCTCGTGATCTACCTGCCTTGGCCTCTCAAAGTGCTGGGAGTACAGGCGTGAGTCACTGCGCCCAGCCATGGATTATCTTTTTGATATGCTGTTGTATTCTGTTAGCTACTATTTTGTTGACAATTTTTGCATCTGTGTTCATCAGGGATGTTGGTCTGTAGTTTTCTTTTTTTATGTCCTTTCCTGGTTTTGGTATTAGGGTGATACTGGCTTCATAGAATGATTTAGGGAGGATTCCCTCCTTCTCTATCTTTTGGAATAATGTCAATAGGATTGTTACCAATTCTTTGAATGTCTGATAGAATTCAGCTGTGAATCCATCTGGTCCTGGATTCTTTTTTTGTTGGTAACTTTTTAATTACCATTTCAACTCACTGCTTGTTATTGATCTGTTCAGAGTTTCTATTTCTCCCTCGTTTAAACTAGGAAGGTTGTATATTTCCAGGAATTTATCTGTCTCTTCTAGGTTTCCTAGTTTATGCACATAAAGGTGTTCGTAGTAGCCTGAATGATCTTTTGTATTTCTGTGGTATCGTTTGTAATATCTCCCGTTTCACTTCTAATTAAGCTTATTTGGATCTTCTCTTTTCTTAATCTCACTATTAGTCTATCTTTTCAAAGAACCAGCTTTTTGTTTCATTTATCTCTTGTATTGTTTTTATTTGTTTGTTTGTTTCATTTAGTTCTGCTCTGATCTTGGTTATTTCGTTTCTTCTGTTGGGTTTCAGTTTGGTTTGTTCTTGTTTGTCTAGCTTCTTGAGATGTGACCTTAGATTGTCTTTTTGTGCTCTTTCAGACTTTTTGACATAGGCATTTTGTGCTGTGAACTTTCTTCTTAGCACCACCTTTGCTGTATCCGCACCACCTTTGCTGTATCCCAGAGGTTTTGATAGGTTATGTCACTATTATTCAGTTCAAAGAATTGTTTAATTTCCATCTTGATTTCATTGTTAACCCAATGATCATTCAGGAGCAGGCTATTTAATTTCCATGTATTTGCATGGTTTCAAGGGTTTCGTTTGGAGTTGATTTCCAGTTTTATTCCACTGTGGTCTGAGATAGTACTTGCCATAATTTCAATTTTCTTAAATTTGTTGAGACTTGTTCTGTGGCCCATTGTATGGTCTATCTTGGAGAATGTTCCATGTACTCATGAGTAGAATGTATATTCTGCAGTTGCTGAGTAGAATGTTCTGTAAATATCCATTAAGTCCATTTGTTCTAGGGTATAGTTTAAGTCTGTTGTTTCTTTGTGGACTTCCTGTCTTAATGACCTATCTAGTGCTGTCAGTGGAGTACTGAAGTCCCCCACTATTATTTTGTTGCTGTCTATTTCATTTCTTAGGTCTAGGAGTAATTGTTTTATGAATTTGGGAGATCTAGTGTTAGGTACATATATATTTAAGATTGTGATATTTTCTGGTTGGACTATTTCTTTTATCATTTTATCATGTCCCTGTTTGTCCTTTTTAACTGCTGTTGTTTTAAAGTTTGTTTTGTCTGATATAAGACTAGCTACTCCTGCTTGCTTTTGGTGTCCATTTTCAATGAATATCTTTGTCCACCCCTTTACCTTAAGTTTATGTGAGTCCTTTGAGTCCTTATGTGTCAAGTGAGTCTCCTGAAGGCAGCAGATACTTGGTTGGTGAATTCTTATCTCTTCTGCCATTCTGTATCTTTTAAGTGAAGTATTTAGCCATTTACATTCAACATTAGTGACATGGGTTGACTGTGTCCTGGCCCAGATCTCGTCTTGAATTGTACTTTCCATAATCCCCATGTGTCATGGGAGGGCCCAGTGGGAGCTGTTTTAATCATGGGGGCGGTTACCCTCATGCTGTTCTTCTCATGGTGGCAGGTGAGTTCTCATGAGATCTGATGGTTTTATAAGGGGCTTGTTCCCCTTTGCTCGGCACTTCTCTCTCCTGCCACCATGTGAAGAAGGGCGTGTTTGCTTCCCCTTCCACCATGATTGTATGTTTCCTAAGGCCTCCCCAGCCTTGGAGAAATGTGAGTTAATTAAACTTCTTTCCTTCGTAAATTATCCAGTCTTGGGCACTTCTTCAGAGCAGCATGAGAACGGATTAATGAATTAGTATTGAGATGTGAGGTACTCTTCTATTCATCTTGTTATTTGTTGCCTGAATGCCCTGTTTTTTTCATTGTGGTGGTGTTTTGCAGGTCCTGTGAGATTTATACTTTAAGGAGATTCTATTTTGGTGTATTTTGAGGATTCGTTTCAAGATTTAGAGCTCCTTTTAACAGTTTTTGTAGTGTTGGCTTGGTAGTGGCGAATTCTCTCAGCATTTGTTTGTCTGAAAAAGACTATCTTTCCTTCATTTATGAAGCTTAGTTTCGGTAGATACAAAATTCTTGGCTAATTGTTTTGTTTAAGGAGGCTAAAGATAGGACCCCAATCCCTTCTAGCTTGTAGAATTTCTGATGAGAAATCTGCTGTTAATCTGATAGGTTAATCTGATAGGTTCCTTTATAGGTTACCTGATGCATTTGCCTCACAGCTCTTAAGATTCTTTCCTTCATCTTGACCTTACATAACCTGATGACTACGTCCCTAAGTGATAATCTTTTTGTGATGTATTTCCCAGGTGTTCTTTGAGCTTCTTGTATTTGGATGTTAGATTTCTATCAATTTTGGAGAAGTTTTCCTAAATTATTCCCTCAAATATGTTTTCCAAACTTTTAGATTTCTCTTCTTCCTTGAGAACACCAATTATTCTTAGGTTTGGTCGTTTAACATAATCCCAAACTTCTCAGAGGTTTTGTTTGTTTGTTTGTTTGTTTTAATTCTTTTTCTTTGTTCTTGTCAGATGGGGTTAATTTGAAAGCCTTGTCTTTGAGCTCTGAAATTCTTTCTTCTGTTGGTTCAATTCTGTTGCTGAGACTTCCAGTGCATTTTGCAATTTTCTAAGTGCGTCCTTAATTTCCAGAAGTTGTGATGGTTTTTTATTTATGCTATCTATTTCACTGGAGATTTTTCCATTCATATCCTGCATCATTTTTTTTTAAATGTCTTTAAGTTGGACTTCATCTTTCTCTGGTGCCTTCTTGATTGGCTTAATAGTCAACCTTCTGAATTATTTTTCTAGCATTTCAGAGATTTGATCTTGGTTTGGATCCATTGCTGGTGAGCTAGTGTGATCTTTTGGGGGTGTTAAACAACCTTGCCTCTGCTGTATTACACAGGTCATCAGGAAAGTTGGGGAAAGCCAGCAGCCACAGGCCTTACCCAGCCCCCATGCAGCCCACAGTCCAAAAGGCCAGTCTCCCTCCCACCATGCCCCCACAACAGCGCTGAGTTTATTTCCGGGGCTGAGAACTTTCCCCAGGCTACATGCCTTCCAGCCGAGAAAGCAAGCCGACTTAGTTCCTGGCTGTCCCACAGAGCCTGCGGCGGCAGTCCACCTCCTTCAAAGGGTCTGTGGATTCTCTTGGCTTTCCTGGTATGTTCCTGCAGTAGTTCTTGGAGCAAAAATTCATGATGTGGGTCTCCACGCACTGCCCTGTTTGCCCGAGTGGAAGCTGCAGGTTAGTCCTTCCTTCTATTCACCATTTTCAAGTTCAGGGCTCACTCCTCACTGCTTCTCAGTTCTCCAATTGCAAACGCACATTCAATATTTTTAATTTAAAAAGGCATATGCTTTAAATATTATCCAGTTTATTACTAACTGTACCCCATTAAAATGTGTAACCTGGAGGAAAAAGAATGGAAAGACAGTCCCTTGGTGGTTCAGTGCTGTGTGTGCCCCAGATGTGTTTTGATGGCCTTTTGTCACCAACTGGGACAGCATTGTGTCACTTTAGTTCTAGATTTGTGAAAATATTGACTGGCTGCCGTGTGTGCTCAAGATCCTGTAGCATAGCAGTGAGGAGTGTTCAGTGACATTTTCATCAACCTATATTTAGTGATCAGTATTGGTTACAGGGACTGCCACTCAGGAAGGGCTATAGGTAATGGAAAATTAAAGTGAAATGAAAGGTGTTGGGGAGAAGCAGTAATTAATCCTGCTTGTTGAGGTTTATAGGTGGGAATGAGTAAAAATTCACTTTTCTGAGGGAAAATGATGTCAAGTGAACAAAGGCTAGAATCCCTGCCTAACACTTACTGTGTTGTTTCTATACAAAAATCAAGCATAGTCAGTCAACCATCCGTGGCTCCAGCTTCACCCAGGTTCTATAGAAGGGGTGCCTAGTGCCTGCAATTCTGATGACTCACAGCCATCAGCACCCAGGGGTAGCCCTTCTCAACTGGCCAGCAACAGGGCCCTGCTCTTGGGGGAAGGGTACATGGTAATCTTTTGTGCAGTGAGGGGATATAGAATTTTAAAAATCATAATGTTGTAATTATCAATTTTGTTTTATTCATAGTAGTAATATTGAAATTTTAAATGACATTATAGATATAGATATTTGCATTTATCAAAGGGCTATACAGTGTTCAGATGTGGGGAAAACTGCCCTGGGAAAGATTATAAAGCTGATGGGAAACATTTATACTTTCTCTGTGGCTGGCAGTTGTGGCTGCATTTCATAAGGATCTGTTTTCACCTTGGTGATGGACTTGGTGTTTCTGAAGAATGGAACCAATCCCCTCTGCCACCACCAGGGGTCCTTTGATGCCTGGGTGCCTCCTTTACCTTCCCAGGTGTGCAGAAAGTGGGTGCAGAGCTTCTCTGGGCAGAGAAGGAGCTCACCCTTTGGCAGCTGCTCCTACTCATCCCACTTTCACTTTCCTTGTGGCCACTGGCAGTGTTTTCTTAGATTAAAGTTGTTCTCCCTTTATAGTTAACAGTAACATTTACTAAGTTGTGTTGAAACTGATGTGGGCAGTGGACTGTCTCCTTCATTTCATTTAGTGTGCTCTTACCTCATCCTTTAACTTTCTAAACTGAGTTTCTTTCTCGTGCCACAGTGAAATTGTGTCCCCTCATACTCCATGAGTCGGGACTCCAGTGGGAGGGTGGACACTGGATTACTTCTGACCACCAAGGCATCTTTATTAGATGGCCACCACTGTGCCACCCCAGCTCAGGGTCCTTTTAGAGACTCTTTGATTTTGAGAGTGCTTATTTCTATTCTTTGGGCTTTTAAACTTTTGCATCATGCCTTGATCTAACCAAACTGTCAAGCTTTCAGTTCCTGGATCTGTAAATGTCACCTAGCCATGGCTTTCAGCGAAGGAGCCTGCGGAGGGTTTCTTTGGAGCAGCCACTTGTGCTTGGTGTCCCCTGGCCTGGCCACGCCTCCTCTCCCAGCCTGAACCTGAGCCCTGGCTCTCTAGCTATCAACATGGAACCTGCAGATCAAAGATGAGGGCTGGCTAGATGGTCATCTTGGCCTTGGATGGTCACAAACCTCTCTGGGTCTCATCTCTCAAGGGCCCCAGGTGACCTGTGTGGCAACATAGGGGACTCTCTGGCTTGTGAAAGAGCAATGCTGCCGCCCTCCTTGGCTCTAAGGGCTTACAGACAGGAAAGTAGTTATTCCTGAAAGACTTGGCACCCTTCCTCCCAGGCAAGGAGGAGGGAGCACCTTCCTGAAAAAGTGATGCTGTGGGCCTTGTATGGGGGCTCACACTTGTAATCCCAGTGCTTTGGGAGGCCAAGGCAGACAGATCACTTGAACCAGGAGTTTAAGACAAGCCTGGGCAATATGGTGAAAACCCATCTCTACAAAACATACAAAAAATGAGCTGGGTGTGGTGGCACACTCCAGCCTCCCAGCTACTCAGGAGGCTGAGGTGGGAGGATCACCTGCGCCCGGGAGGTCCAGGCTGCAGTGAGCTGTGATTGTGCCACTGCATTCCACTCCAGCCTGGGTGACAGAGTGAAACCCTGTCTCAAAAAAAAGTAATTTAAATATTGTTTTAAAAAAGAAGTGATGCTATGTAAGTCTTGTCCAAGAAATATCTCCTCCAGACCAGATGCTCTTGATCATCTAGATGACCTGAACAATTGGGACAATGTCCTAGTAACATCACTGAATGTGTCAGTGTCATAGGGCCGAGGATAATATGCAAGAAGATTGTAGATCTTGGCCGGGCGCGGTGGCTCAAGCCTGTAATCCCAGCACTTTGGGAGGCCGAGACGGGCGGATCACAAGGTCAGGAGATCGAGACCATCCTGGCTAACATGGTGAAACCCCATCTCTACTAAAAAATACAAAAAACTAGCCGGGCAAGGTGGCGGGCACCTGTAGTCCCAGTTACTCGGGAGGCTGAGGCAGGAAAATGGCGTGAACCCGGGAGGCGGAGCTTGCAGTGAGCTGAGATCCACTGCACTCCAGCCTGGGCGACAGAGCGAGACTCCATCTCAAAAAAAAAAAAAAAAAAAAAAAAAAGAAGATTGTAGATCTCGCTGGCTTCTGAAACAGCTCACCGCCATCTTACAGCAGAACCTGGGTGGAAGATCTCCTCTTTGCATTTCTGTTTGCAAAATAACATCACAGCTGTAGATCTAGATCTAGTTACAGTGAAACTAGAAAGAAGCCATGCCAAAGTTATTTTTAAAAGAAACTTCATTCTTTGCCCTATGATTTGGAGGCAAACTGGTTACATGTTATTTTTACATTACTATTTGCAAAAATATGAAAATTTCCCCCTTTCTCAGAATTGGTGTCACCTTCATTGTCTTTTTGGTCTTCCCATCTGGGAACATCACTCCCATGTCTTCCTCACTCTTTGTTGCCCTCTTACCTATGTTGCCGTAATACACATAGTTGATGGTCATTCCAGAAGTAATTGTAGCTTTTGTAAATAATTATATTATTTCCTTAAGATTAGTCATAGGTTGCTCTTGATGTTAGGGACTTTGATTCTTTTTATTTACAATTATACCTCTACTTTACAAGTGTCAAAATACTGCCCCCATCTCAGCCTCAGCCACTGCTGTAGTACCCTTGGTCGATGTCCGCAGTACACCCCCAGCCCACTGTTCTCCATGCTCATATCAGGATGTTTCAAAAAACCGTCCATTCAATTCAGCCTTTTAAGCAACCTCTGTTGCCAGCTTTTTCTCTTCATCCAGTGGAGGAGACATGGCTTATTTTAACCTTTCTTGTTCCTGAATAATTTATTAATGTTTCTGCTCCCTTTTATGTGTTTAGTAAACTGCAGTCCCTTGCAGATTGAGGTTTCTAGTTCTGCCATGCTCTTTGTTGGCAGTGCTCTTCAGCAGCTCTCCATCCCAGCCAGCTGGTGACAAGAGGCTATCAGAACACATCTGGGGCACACACAGCGCTGAACCACCAAGGGACTCCTTCCATTCTCTTTCCTCCAGGTCACACGTTTTAATGGGGTGCAGTTGGTAATAAGTTGGATAATATTTAAAGCACATGCCTGTTTTTTATTTATTAAAAATATTGAATGTGACAAAGTTGTAAAAACAAACAAAAATAAACAAACAAAAAATATTATATGGCATTAAATCCATCCCTCAAGGAGCTTCTGTTCTAGGAAGACACACTTCTCCCCCAGGCTCCTATGGCTTGCCATGCATGGGCAAGAGGGGAATAAACTGTCCTGTTGCTCTCTCTGGCTCTGGAGTCCAGGGAGTCTTGCCTGAAGATTCTGAGGAAGTTGTGATTTCAAGGATTCACCTGCCTCTTTTAGCTAGGAGAGTAGGAGACCTGGTCTAAATCATTTTTGTTTAAAGGAAGTGCCTCTGCATCCGAGTTTCAGCTGCTTGAGCATTTGTGATTTTGCCAACGTCTCACTGTGGTTTCCACATTTTCTTGTTCTTGTTCCCGTTGGAAGCCTTTCTTTAAAAAAAAAAAAAAATCATCAAGGACTTCTGGATATTTTTTAAAAATTGATTCTTTTTTTGTGAGATGGAGTTTCACTCTTGTCACCCAAGCTGGACTGCAATGGTGCGTTCTTGGCTCACTGCCACCTCTACCTCTTGGGTTCAAGCGATTCTCCTACACTAGCCTCCTGAGTAGCTGGGATTACAGGCACCCACCACCACACCTGGCTTTTTTTTTTTTTTTTTTTTTTTTTGTATTTTTAGTAGAGACAGGGTTTCACCATGTTGGCCAGGCTGGTCTCAAACTCCTGACCTCAGGTGATCCACCTGCCTTGGCCTCCCAAAGTGCTGGGATCACCATCATGAGCTACTGCACCCACCCAAAAAAAATGATTCTTGCAGTTTTTTTGTTCGTTTTTTGAGACGGAGTTTCACTTTGTCACCCAGGCTGGAGTGCAGTGGTGCAATCTCGGCTCACTGCAACCTCTGCCTCCCGGGTTCATGTGATTCTCCTGCCTCAGCCTGGGATTACAGGTACCTGCCACCGCGCCCGGCTAATTTTTGTATTTTTAGTAGAGACGGGGTTTCACTATGTTGGCTAGGCTGGTCTTGAACTCCTGACTTCAAGTCATATGCCCACCTTGGCCTCCCAAAGTGCTAGGATTACAGGCATGAGCCACCATGCCCGGCTGATTCTTAAAGTTTTAAACACTCTTTAATATCTTGCTAAAATGTGTGCATATAGATCAAGATAAGATTAACCTAGTGTATCTGGAGCCAGGCTGCCATGGTTTCAGAGATTTAGCAGAAGCAGGAAATCTGAGCCAGGTGTGACAAGACAAAATTGGATTCACACCAATAATTCAGAGATACTTACAAGACCTCGTGGATTGGAGGTGTGATCCAGTTGAATCTGAATCTCAAAGCACAGGTGACCCGGGTGGACAGTTGGGTGATATTATTATAGTACAAAAATGAAACGTCTAGATCCGACATCAGGGCAGGGGCAGGGCAGCCTGCAGGTTAGGAGCCAGCTCTGGAGCCAGACAGCCTGGGCTAAAACCTGCTATAACCTGGTGCAAGTTTCTCAACCTTTCTGTGCCTCTGTTTTTTCTTTAAAATGATAATGGTATGTCTCTCATAGGGTGGTTATGAGGAGTAAATCAAATGTGCATAGCGTTTAGAACAGTGCCTGGCATGCAATGTGATGTAAGTGTTGGTCACTATAAATTTAAATTACACACAAGTAATATAGCAGACATTAAAAGTTATATCAACAAAGGAGGTAAAAAAGAGGTTTTGCTGTACAAGAGCGATTAGAAATGTAGGAAATGGGGAGGTAAGTAGCCAAGATTGGCATGAACCTGGCACAGGGAACCCTAGGAAGCATAGGACTGATACCCAGACCCACGGGCCTGAGCCCTACAGCCTGCAGGAACCATCTAGATGGGTGCGTCCACTCCGTGCTGCAGCCTGGGGGTTATGCAGAAGGGTCTGTTGGATTAGTTACTAGGTGATTTCATGTATATTTGGGGTATCCATAACTTGGAGAAAATATCAGTGCCCACTGAGAGAACATGAAAGGACAGAGGGGATGAGCAGCCCTGGTGAGGGCTTGCTGCCCCGACAACATTTTCCAGACCCAGGGAGGTTGGTCCATTTTGCTTGGTCATTTTGTGTTAGCATCCAGCTCTTTCTGGCCACCTGTGGAACCTCATGGCCTGTAGCATTGGCAGGTGTGTGAGGAGTCCAACAGCCCAGATTTGGGAGGTGGCTGTAGTTAATCAGACATGACTAGCTCCCTTTTCCAGAAGCGTCAGGAAAAGTGTGTGCCTGGGGGTGGCTGGAAAGCCAACCTCTGGCTTCTGTGGGCTCCTCACTCTCCATGGGAAGTAATTTGCAGTCTCACAATATCTCCTTTCAAAGTCCTTTAACTTCTGCTTTGGGAAATTTTGCTCTGAAACCCAGACGTGTAGAGAAAACAGGGCTCAAAAAATCATTTGAGAAACAGACATTACACCTTTGTTTCCCCTTTTTGAACTGACATCCACCCACCCCACGGTCAGCTCATGCAGTTAATGGACTATGTCGTAGACTCCCTCATATGTCTCCTGTTGCGTGAGCGGGAGCGTTTCTGGAGTGGGGATTTGATTTTCTTGGAGGAGTCTTTGTTTCTAGCTGGGACCAAGCTGATTATTTGGCACCATCCTTCTCCCACACAGGTGTAACTGCAGACCACCTTCCCCTTCACCAGAGCCACATCTGAGCTTGCTAACCATGATTTCTGTCACACTTCCCCGCCACCCCACCCTGACCCTCACCCAGCTTGAGCTTGCTAGCCATGATTTCTGCCACCCACCCCTCACCCAGCTTCTGAGTCAAAACCTTAGGCTGGGACCCAAATCTGCACTGTTACCAGGGCAGGTAGCTGTTGGGAACCCTGAAACCCGGTGCTTCTGACATAAAGCCCATGCTACTGGTGTGTTTTCTGTGATCCCATACATGGGACTGACCAATTCGTGGGCCATAGCGTGATGCTGACTTCAAGAACTTGAATATGTGTTACATGAGAAAAGAGGCTTTTCTCTTTCATACACATGAAAAAAGAGGCTTTACAAGTTCATCAGAATTACACTGAGGTTACTGGCTAAATTAGAATTTCTCTGGCTGCTACTGCAGGCTGCAAGCTGGTCCCTCTTCCAGTTTTCATGGAGCATCAACTCAGTGCCAGGCACTGTCATAGGCCCTGGGGTCTAGTCATGGCCCTGCTCTCTGGAGACCACATACCAGGAAGGATACAACATTTAAGACAGAAAAGAAAATCTGCAAATAAACAATGAATAAACCAGATGGTAATGAGAGGAGTGCAGGAATTGAAATAGAGGGATGGGATGGTGACAGGAGAGGAGGAAATAGAGGGATGAGGAAGAGACAGGCTGAGGACTGAGTGGCAGAAAGGAGTTGCCAGCAAAGCTCAGGCAGGGCAGGCAAGCCTGGTTGGAGGGAGCTGGTGGCTGGAGCAGAAGCAAGGCTGGAGTGCAGGGCAGCAGGGTACGAGGATGAGAGACAAGAAGGGATGAACTGCAGTCCCCAGCATGGTGGGGACCGGGGACCTTGGAGTGGCATACTACAGCCCCCCATTTAAAACCCTGCTTGGGCTGCCTTGGGACAAGAGTGGGACGGTCTGGGGTGCAGTCTCAGTGCAGGCAGGGGCACAGCCTTGAGGAGGGAGGCAGGAGCAGTGGGTGTGTGACAGGTAGAGGCGCTGGACTGGGGGAGCAGGCATCCGCAGAGATGGCCGAAGTTCTACGGTCTGAGATGCTGGCTGGTGGTGGCACTGCTTCCTGAGATGGGGACAACTGGAGAAAGACTGGCTGGGGTGGGAGGTGGGAGCTGGAGCACTGGCACTTGTGGTTGCCCGCAAGTCTTACATTTTTACATTTTGTCAAGTATTAAAATGAAGCAACAATCAGAGGGAGAGGTGGGCGTAACTCCCTCCAGGACTGCGTGGTGGGCTGCTGTAGGCACCTTCTTGCCCCTCTACTCACTGCTGTCGTGGCTGGTTAGAGCCTTATGGCATCACCAAGCCCAGACAGCCTTGGACTTTTTTTGTTGTTGTTGAGACGGAGTCTCGCTCTGTCGCCCAGGCTGGAGTGCAGTGGTGCGATCTCAGCTTACTGCAAGCTCCGCCTCCCAGGTTTACTCCATTCTCCTGCCTCAGCCTCCCGAGTAGCTGGGACTACAGGCGCCTGCCACCTCGCCCGGCTAGTTTTTTTGTATTTTTTAGTAGAGACGGGGTTTCACTGTGTTAGCCAGGATGGTCTCGATCTCCTGACCTCGTGATCTGTCCGTCTCGGCCGCCCAAAGTGCTGGGATTACAGGCTTGAGCCACCGCGCCCGGCCAGCCTTGGACTTTTTAATCATTGTATTATGATATTTTCAGAACACTGTTTGAGGTAAACTTTCCAATAGAGATAACAAATAAAGTCTTTGTGAAAATAGGTGCTTCAGAAGCCCCACTCTCCTTTTTTGTCTAAATTATCAGGCTTGATTTTTGCCCTGACTCTAGTTGTATGTCCTCAATAAGCTGTGTAGCTTTGTGAGTCCCCAGGGCCATGTCACTGACACCTGTAGAGAAGCCTGTGCTTGTTGCAAGGCGTGAATAAGGGGTGTGTGCACAGCTTGAGTGGAGGAGGCTCAAAGTTGATCCTCCCTTCTTCCCTGCCATTCCCCTTCTCAGGGAGACTTGGAGGGTGGCTTCGTTTCAGGTAGTGGCTCTCCACCTCACCTGCATGTTAGAATCACTTGGGAATCTTTGAAAAGCCCCTGTGCCCAGGCCACACTTAGGTGCATTAAATCAGATTTTGGGTGGGGGAATGGGAATGGGTGATCATGATGCTCTGTTCTCAGGCCTGCACACCTAAGGCTAGGGTGGGCCAGGGGAGCCAGGTGCTGCTGCTGGGCTGAACTGAACTGGCCTAGAACTCCATTCCCAGACACCCTACGTGGCCACCGGCCTGGCTCCATCCCAGCCACTGCACCCTGCACTCAGAGGACATGAACGGTGAGGCCACTAGTGAACAGTAACTGATGACACATGGGATTTTTCTATCCTTCAGTCAAGGGCTCCCCAGACAGATTCCTTCTGTAGGTCGTGGTTTGGGAGGGGGACAGGGGTGAGAAGGGGTAATGGAGTAGTTGCTAGTAGATTTCAAATTGAGCAGGAGATGTAATCAAATGGTAGTGATTCCCTGAATGCTATGAATAGAAGGATCCTAAAGTTTATTGTGGGCTCAGCCAGAGGGAGTCTCTGCTACAGGGCTGGGAGGGAGAAGGAGCCATTTCAGGTTCATGGTGTCCACCGTGGTTATCACAAGTCTATGGAGTCCACCGTGGCCATTCCAGGTCTGTGGGAAGCGTTGCAATTCTCAGAAAGTTTTCTGTACTTCTCCACAGAGAAAAGGGGATCCAGTCACCCAGTCTTCCTCAGGTCAAGCTGTGCATTTGGCCAACACACTTAATGACTGGGTTCCTATTATAACCATTAGTAATCATGATGCAAAAAATTAGTGCTTTTTAAAGAATAATTTGGAGCATGGATGTTTTAATGAGTCACAAGTTAGGGGAAAATTCCATTCTCTCTCCATTTTGATACTTTTTTGGAGAAGTTGTCAGCTCTATTATCTTGCTTATATTTTTATGAAGGTTTTAATTTAAGGATCCCCAAAGAAGCCAGGTTTTTTTTTAAGGGGATAATGTTGCTCACTCCCACCCCACCCACCCTCCAGCCAGGTTTGTTAAGGAGAAGAAGCCAAAGAGCTGAGCTGCCAGAGGCAGCCTGGTGCCTAGGCACTGCCCAGCCCGCTCAGCCGGAGCCTGCAGTGTGGCCTGGGAGAAACCTGTTTCACCCCTTGTGGCCCAAGCTTGCTTGTTTGTGAAAGGTGACCGACAACAAATCAGAGATTTGCAAGCCTGGGATAGCCAGTGGAAAAACTCAAGGGCTCGTTAAAAATTCGAGTCTGGGGCCCACTGTAGGGCCTGCATTTAACCAGGTCTCAGGATTCTTAAGTGGCCATGAGACTGTTCAAGTTTCTTTCCTAATCATAAATGTTGTGATCCTGACGTCGCTTCTGCCAGTGCTCCCACTTCCCCATCGGGGAGGGTGTGGGAAGTGCTCTTGGACCAGGACTGTGGTTAGGGCTCAGCCTCCTCTTCACCAGGAGGGCAGGTTTGCATCACAGTCACTACAGGGAAGACAAATGAGATATTCTTGTTGTAAGTCGCATGACCCCGTACTGAGGGTTACAGACTCAGATAGCAATTAGTTTACCTAAGAGAAACTATCTTAGGGCCAGTCAGCCAGTAATGAGTATCTGTGGCTCTGACTCCATTTGCAGCCAAGGGAGGTAGAGGCCTGCCCCATTTACACAGAAAAGGTGTGGGTGTCAGCAGCCACTGACTTCATGACAATTTAACTTGTCTCAGCAAAGCAGGCTGTTGCAGCTCATTTCCTCCAAATCACTTGGGTTTTTCTTTGGACTTTAGCTGCAGGTTTTAATTTCTGGTTCTGCCATTGGCTTAGGGTCTCCCAGCTGGAGACTGTGGGCACAGGCAACCCAGGGAGTCGAGTTGAGCCCCCCTCCATACCATGGCCGTGGGAGGGACAGTGCCCTTGGAAGGAAATCACCTGGTCTGCCACTGCCCTGTAGAGGCCCTGGGAGCACAGCCTTCCTGTCCCCTCCTGCTCTCCTGGCTGCCAAGTTCGCCTTGAGACATCCCATGGCCCTGGCCCAACTTGGGGATCACAGAACTCCAGTGAGGCTTGATCATTCATGGCTTTAAAAGAAGCCTTGCTCCAGGGCAGGTGAAGGAAAGAGCAGAAATGTGCAAATGGCTCCTGCCTGGCCTGAGGCAAGGGAGGACTGGAGGGTCCCTGGCCATTCTTTCTACCTTTGCCACCAGCAGGGCAGTTCAGCACAGATGACCTTGTGACCTCGCAGACATCCTCAGGCTCTTAGGTGCTGCCCTGAGCAAGGCAGGCACTGCAGGTGGGAGGAGCCCAGTCAAGTGAGTTCTGAGTTCCTTCCCCGAACTTGGGTGAAGCCCCCAACCCTGGGCCTGAGAGAAGGGGCTGTGGCCCTGAAGAAGCCCCCCATGGGCACATCAGTTATAAGGACAAGTGGGGGGCACCACAGAACCAGCCCCAGGAAGTGAGACAAAAGTCACATTGGGTTTGGTCATTCAGAGGAGAAGGCCCATCCACCCTGGCTACTGTGGAGCAGGGGGCCCCTCCCAGAGAGCTGCTGGATGCTTCTGTGCCTGACCTCACGGGGCTTCCAGCCACACATGCCTTGAAAGGAGCCTCAAATGCTCCCATTTTTATTTTATTCCCCATGTGGAATGCCAGGGAAATGTGGCTGCAAGGTTCTGTGACAAGCTGGGGAATGTTCTGTCTTCATTATTGTTTTAGTTTAGCTAAATTTCCTGGGCACAGTGGCTCATGCCTGTAGTCCTAGCTACTTGGGAAACTGAGGCAGGAGGATCCCTTGAGCCCAGGAGTTCAAGGCTGCAGTGTGATCATGCCTCAGCACTCCAGCCTGGGCAATAGAGTAAGACCCTCTTAAAAAAAAAAAAAAAAAAAAGACATTTTAAAAGTCGTATAAGTATTAAATGATAACAGCTAGAAGAGTCTGCAGTGAACCTGGGCTGAAATACTACAGTTTTTATTTATGGTGACATTTTATATCTGTAGTTAATAGCATGGGTTTGTGGGAAGACCTGAAATGTTAGTAATGGAAGAGGTAGCAGATGCAAAAAACTCTGGGGAGACTTTTATAGGGCCTGGCAGTTCAGCCTCTCTAGGTGTGTGAACTATTAATCAAACCATCTCTATCCCCCTGGCAGGATGAAGGTTATAGAAATCTTACAGTGGTGGGTCATTTGGACAGGGCATGTCCCTGGGCCCGTGTTAACTCCTGTGTCTACCCCCTACTCCGGGCCTGCTGAAATGCTGTGGCCCCTGCAGTAAGAACCCTCTCACCCCCACTGCTGATAAACTGGTCACCTTGACTCTCTGTAGCCCCCTTTCTTATCAAAAGTCATCTCCTAAGCCCTGCTTCGACATGGATAAGAAAGGGCCAGCCAGTCCCCTCCCCAAGCCAAATGCAGAGGGCTCAGCTTCCAGGAGCCATCACTGAGCTGCCCCATGGGAGACAGGCCAGGCTCAGAAAACAGGAGAATGGTCAGGAGTTGAGAGCGCCTTCCTGAGGTACTGCAGAGCTAAAGGCTCCTTAGAAGGGTAAGTTAAAGCAGCAGACAAGGGCTTTGGATAGACAGCCTATGAAAGTGGCTTCTCCCACTGAAAGCCACAGGGAGCGTGGTATTGCTTCCAGCCCTGTGTGGCCCTCGGGGCTCTCAAGATGAGTAGCCAGGTACTGGGGGCACCAGCCACGTTTGCACTCAAGAGTTTTGTTTTTCCATAAGTGAATCACTGTTATCGAAAATCTGTTTGAAGCCAACTTCCACAGTATTATAGTTATTCATTTATTCAACAAATAGGGCAGAGCTGCAGTGGTGTTTTCTAGCCACAAAACCGAAGTGTCTGGGAGCTTCGGGGCTGGGGTAGGGGAAGGTAGGAGCAGCAGAACTGCCCCTCACACTGCTGCCTGACTTGTGGGCACAGGCTCTCCCTTCTGACACCTCCCTGGAAGTCTCCCATCCTGCCCTCCAGGAGGGTGCCTCTATCTTGATGTCACCCTCACAGAGACTTAATGGGTTGTTCCCAGTGAGGATGGGGGTGGAGGGGTGAGGGTAAGTCCTGTGGCTGTACTAGGGACAAAAGGCTGGTGAGAAACATCTGATGATTTCGGGCATCTGTTCTGTGCCAGGAACTTCGTGGACAACAATACTTGCACCCGCCCTGCAAAATATGCACTGTTGCTCTCACTGCAGATTTGGAAACTCCGGCTCAGCGAGGTCAAACTGCCAGGGTCGCTCAGTGCACAGGGGCAAAGCAAGCACTTGGTCCCAAGCCTATGCCCCGTCCTCTCTCAGGCTCTGTCCCCCTATTCCTCTCATCCTGGCCATCCAGGGAGGAGACACCAGCTGCTTCTCATTTCAGTGTCCTTAAAATCCCTGCTGGTCTGAGCTCACACAGTGCAACATTGCATTTCCACCACACCAACTGCCTGCCATCTACTCAGAGTCAGACCCAGGGACTTGCTGGAAGCTGCAGGCAGCATCAGAGTCACCACTTCCCTGGGGTCAAAGGCACTGGCCAGGCTTCCACAGAGAGCAGAGGCCTCTGCCACTGCTTAGGTGCCACTACTTAGGCTTCTGTGGCTCACCTGGTGTCCTATTTTCTCTTAACAGCAAATGAAGCTCGTGACTGAGAACCTGAAAGAGGAACCAAAGGAAAGCGGGAAGGAGAAGGCAACCTGAGTGCCCGGTGTGCCCAGCTGCCTGTTGGCAGAGGCCTGTGTCTGTGCCACACCCACCACGGTGGGGGGGGGGTGGTACCCAGGGCAGCATCGTGGCTCCTGAATCTAGACCCAATGCTTAGCCAAATGAAGTGGCTCCCATGTGACAAGCACCCATCTCAGTTTCGCAGTGGCCCAGCTCAGGATCCTTGGCAGTTCCTGGCAGTTCCCCCAGCCCCACCCTGTCTGTTCCTTCCCAGTTCCTTCCCAGGCCCCACACACTGCTCCAGCTGCCAACTTTGCTGCAAAGCCACTGCCGCCCTTGAGCCTCTCACCATGAGTGAGCCACCAGCTCTCCATGTTCCCCTCACAGCAGTGTCACTCCCAGCCCCACCATGGCCCAGCGACCTGTGGACAGGTTGGGGATGGGGTGTGTGCCCACTGTGCTCATCACAGGAGCCTCAGTTGAGAGCAGGGTACAGTAAGGCAGTGCTTCCCATGCTGGACCTCTTTCCTGGTTCTCTTTTGCAGTATGTTAACAGACCCTTTATCAACATAAACAATAGTAACTGAGCTATTAAAGGCAACCTCTCTGACTCCTGTTGCCCACATGGGGACTGCAGTGGGCTTCCCTGTTCTGAAACAAGCATGGGTGAGGTCACTGAAGGTGGAGCGGTGAGATCAGGAGCCCAGGGTGAGGGGCTTGGCTAGAGGCCAGGCACCAAAGCTCGTTGCTGAAAACTAGGCCATTTTTGAGAACTGCTGCTGCTGGTGGTGCCTGCCTACAGGGACACTAGGGCTTTCAAATGCAGGGTGTACCCATGGTGCCAAGCCAAGAGCCAGCAGCCACTCCTGGTGCCCTTGCCTGGGCTTGGGCTTGCAGAGAAAAGGGTCCTCCTTGCCCAGTGGTGGTGCCCACCTCCCTAGCTGTGTCCATGGACTGCCTGCATTCACAAGCACAAGCCCACGTATACAGCCCTTCCCACCGGTGCTGGCTATCCTGCTGCAGCCAAGATGCTGCAGACCCGTGGGCACCTCCACTCGGACAGCAGCAGATGCCCTGGCCCACCCGGAGAAGGTGAAGAGCGGGGAGGGCCGCCGTGCTTCACCTTCTGGTTGGCAGAGGCCTGTTTGCCTCAACTCAGGAGTCAGGCACCTTGATCCCTCCCCCACCTCAGAGATGGGGCAGCCTCCTCAAGCCAGCTCAAGCACCACTTGTCTTTGGAGGTCCCAACTCTCCCTGTCTGCCCCTTCATGGGTGTTTGTGTTGGTCCTGCGAGCCCATCCTGTTTTCCACAGTGGACACGGGTCAGTGAGTTTTGCCCTTGCTCTTACATAGGATGAGCCACTCCAGGGCCTTGTTATTCAGTGGTTGTTCAGTGTTTGATGGACAATTTTTAGAACAGGCTCATGTTTTGAAATGTTAGTGAGTGGCAGCCACCAATATAGGCCTGAGTCTTGAGACCCCAGGATCTTTACTCCGTTTCAGCCTGGGTGCCTGTGTTTGCTGGGAAAGGAGAAAGTTGAAATGGCGCCCATGGCACCAGCTCTTGGTGTCGCCCCATCCCCCAGAGCCCGGCTTTGGGAGTCAGTCGCATGAATGCAGTTGGTTGTGAACCAGTGGGTCCTGGATGCCCGGAACATCAAGCCACCGAATCACTTGCGCCTGCAGGGCCGCGGAGCCAGACAGCCTCTTCCCAGCACTGTGACTGTGCCCTTCCCAGAAGCTGCCCATCTGCCCTTCCTCAGCGTCTGATTGGACACAACTACACCGCTGAACTAAGCCTCAGCCAGTCACTGCACAGGGGAGAACGGGACCCTCCAATGAGGCCAGACCTCAGGCACAAGGCCACGGGAGAGGGTGGATGTGGAACCAATCGGGTTGTGTCAAGAGGAATATTGGCAGGAGGGGGAGGTTGTGGCGGTTTGCTAGGCTCTAGCTGGCTGGAGGTGTGGCGAGTTCCTCTCTGTATTCCCCGGGCTGTCATGGATGCCATCTAGCACGCTGCAGGTGCTCAGGACTCAGTGGCATAGTTGGAAGTAGGGGTAGAGGAACAGCGTGTCTGCTGCTCCACATTCTGTAGCTCCCTCGTATCTAAGTTGGACTGAGGAAGACATCTAGGCCGATGCCGTCACACCCTGGCCTCACACAACCATTCCCTGCGGTCACGGTCTCCGCCTGGAATCCTGGCAGGTCCCCCCTCCCTGCAGCTCACTTCATCGCCCAGCCCTTCTGGCCACTGGCTCGCCCACTGTTCTCTTGTCGCTGGCCTCACCTCAGCCTCAGATCCAACCCCACCACACCCCCGAGAGCCTCTTGAGGTCCCCCTCTCCCCGGCAGTGCTGCCTTAGGGCTCCTAGTGACCCCGCCCAAGAGAACTTACCCACTCTGACCACCCAGTTCCCCTGACACCCCTGAGGACTCCAGAGGGTGAAACCCCCTACCCCCACCCCCACCCAACGATTCCAGCCCGCCTTCCTCCATGACTTCCAAGAGCTAGGAGGCACCTGCTTGCGTGAACAGACGTGGACACCAGAGGTACCAGCCCCGCGCCTGGCCAAGAAAAGTGCCCAGAGGCAGAGCAGCCAAGAGTCAGGAAGCTGAGACTGCAGCGGCCCCTGAGGGACGGACGGGCAGGTAGGAAGGGCTTCGTAACCCCTGTCCAAACCCCTCATGGCTCAGAGGAGGGAGGCCCACGCCAGGGAACCACAGGAGACTGAACCCAGGTATTTGGACCCCAGGCCCAGAGCTCTCCCGGGCACCAGACAGCTTCCAAGGAGGACAGCTGGAGAGCAGCTGTGGGGCAGGGTGTGGGAAAATAACCTCGGCCACCCATGGGAGGCCCCAGTAAGTTGAGCACAGGCCCCGTTCTCAAGCGCAAGCCCGTTCTGCCTGCGGCCTCAGAGAAGGGTTCCCAGGGAGCCGCCCCCGGCAAGTTGCTCAGACTAGCTCTACGCGCCCCGCGGCTCCTGGGGTATTTGCGCAGACGGCCATGCCCGAGCGCTCCTGCCTTACCTCAAAAGTGGCCAGGGATGCATCCCTAACCTGCCTCCCTCAAGCCATGAGATACAAGCTGTCTGCAAGTCCCACAGATTGTCACTGGGACTTGACCCCAGTTGGGGTTTGGCGGCAGGTCTAATTCACTTCACAGCCCAACTCCTCTCTCACACAACCAGCCCAGACCTTGTTGAGCCCTGGGCCGTGACGTTTCCTAGGTGCCCTCCCCATGGGGGAGGACTATCCCACTCCACACAGGCGGCTCCTTTCACTCTCCAGGGCACTAAAGCCCCACACAGAGGCCAATAGAAACCCCAGAGCATCCCAGGGCTGCAGCCTCGGGGCAGGGGGATCAGGCCGGTGGACCCCTCCTCCTCACAGTAGCCACATTGCCATACTCCCCATTAGCAGCTCAAAAACTCAGACTTGAGAACGAATCTTTATTTTAGCAGCTTCACTAGCAAATAAGCAAATGCTCATGGCCAACCAGTCCTGCAGCAAAGCTAGACAGCCAAGTGCCCTCTGGGTCACAGTTGCCTCAGCTGTCCCCATTTAATAGAGGAACCCTGAGGTTTGCAGGGTTCAAGTGATTTCTCCACAGCCCATGTCCACCCACATCTGTCCTTTGCCATCTCTGCCAAGCCCCACTACCCCACAGCCTCTGCCCAGCACCTGAGACCCGTGTTCCCAGACTCAAACCCTGCGGCTCCTGCCCTTCTTCCAGCACGAAAGTAGCAACAGGAAGGAGGAAGGCCAAAGGCCACAAACTGAGGACCGAAGGGTCCAGACTGGTGCTTACTACGTTTTAAGAACCCCATGACCCTGCAAGGACAGTGCCTGGCCAGTGCCTTGATAAACAGCCAGACAGTGTGGGCCTTGGGGAACTTCTTGCCAGTAGCTGGGTCTACAAAGCTGCCAAGCTCCAGGCCTCCCCGCATGTGCTCCACGCCCCATCCAAGGGACCTGACAGGAGAGAAGGAACCTGACAGAACCTGGAGCCTCCAGCACCTCCAGGAGCCCAACAGGACACAGCCAGGGCAGCTGTGTCCTCAGGCTTGGGAACACCCTTCTGTCCCAACCACAAGAGGGGCCACAGTCACTTGAGGGGAAGGAAGATGCTTTTCCTGGTCCTGAGAAGGGACCCAGTCAAGTAGGCACCATGGAAGGGTGTGGGGAGCCGCTCATCCCAACCCTCTAAGAGTCAAAGTTAGGAGGTCTCATGAGCTAGCCCAGGGCCCTAATCAAGACCTGAACCCAGCCTGGCTGGGGCCAGGCTCAGCAACGGCCTCATGTTCCTCTGAGCGTTGCCACAGACCCCTGGAGAGCATCGTCTAGACCTTGTTCCATGCAGATGCCCAGTGCCACCACCCAGGCCTGAGAAGCCACATGGTGATGGTTTGGCCCAGGAATCTGTATGTTTGACAATGCCGGCATCAGATGCTGTTGCACACTGAAATCTGAGAACCATAGCAGGGTAAAGGGCCTTGCTGATTTCTGCCCAGGAGCAGCTGATGCTAAAGGCCCCTGCAGAGCCAGCCTCCTTCCCTGCTGACTTGTCACCATGGGGGCAGGTCTGGGGTGCTTCTATGGGGCTGTCAGGGATCTAGAGCCACAAGTATCCTGGGCCTGAACAGGATCCAAGGCAGAAACGAGTAACAAGGTGCGGGACCCAAGAGACCAGCTTCCTCCCTACCTGGCGCTGGATGACTGACATCTTCCACCACCCTCTGTAAGCCTTGGAGATTCTTGGGCAATTCAGAGATGGCAGCAGTCTCCACTCAGGAGGGAGGAGACCCTTGGCTTCCTGCTGATTGGTATGTGGGGGCCTCACATGATAGAAAAGGGAGGTCTGGTGAAGTTTGTCCCCTAAGTTTGTGGTACAGATCACGCTGATTGCATTTGGCTCAAGAAAGGTGGCCTCCTCGCTAGATCTTAAAGTGCTGGTGAATTTCTTCAGTGAAAGGGGAAAACAGTGGCACAGAGCACATGGATTATGAGGCTCCTTCACTTGTATTATTCCCACCCACCCATTATTACCTCCTGTTTTCACCTGGGAGTCCCACAGCCCAGGGGGTGGATAGATGCAGTCACCACAAGAAGTGGGGGCAGAGCTTTGATAAATCCAGGCCAGCTGACCCTCTGTGGGGGAAAGGAAAACACACCCCCAAGTCTCCCAGGGCCCAGGCCTGGGCAACCAGATGAGGTGTGAAGGGCTTCTGGCCAAATCATCAAATTAAAGTGTGCTCAGTACAAGGAAAATCACTGTATATTTCTGAAAAATTAACCAGAAGGGCAACAGTAGGGTAGACGTGGATACGTGGATGTGTACCTCCCTTTACATAACTGTCTGGCTTAGAAAACAGAAACCAAAGGTGTCTCCATCCTAAGGAAGACTGAAGAGCAACTCAACGTCACCTCTACCTCCCCTTCCCAGAACACAAGGCCACAAACTGGCACCCAGAGTTTGTCCTAGCAAGTGGGGTCAATAAAGACAGGGAGGGCAATAGTGTGGCACAAATGACTGCTTTCTGGGAGTTGCCCGCCCTTCTGCCACCATACTGGGGTGCCCTGCCTGGTCATGGTGCCCTTGTAAGCCGTTTGCTGCAGGAGCTGCTCTCCAGCTATAAATGGCTCTGTAGCTGCTAGCATCTGCACCACAGCAGAAGGAAGAATGCAGGTTGGAATTTGCAATAATAATCTGAATCCAGTGACATGGTAGGCCTCCACCTAAAATACGTCCAGGATTTTGCTGCAATTCTTGCACAAACACGTTGATGACATTGATTCCTAATGGACAGAAGGCATCTTGGGGACCGAGAGACACTTCTTGCCTAGTTCCAATTTCCTCTCAGACAGCTGGTCCCAGGGAATGGCCATCCAGACCAGGGAAGCTTCCTAGCACTGGAATTCTTTGGGAAATGTTGTGAGCCCAGGTCTTAGCCCCTGAATCAGAATGGTTCCTCATCATGAGGTGTAAGAAGCGGCTTCACCTAATATCATCTACACGCCTACAATCTCTTAGGACCAGATGTGTCATGGAATTTTGACTTGTTCAGGTGTTAGGTAACAAGATGCATATACATGTGTTATGCAACAGCTTGAATGTGGTATAAAGTGGACTCCTATAGTCAGTTGCCTTAATAATTGCTTTCCTCAGCTCTCTGTTACCAAACGGTCAAAGGCAAAGTCGAGATAGTGCCATCGTCTCACACCTCTCCCCACCCACCTGGGCAGCCTGAGGAGCGGGCTCCAGGATCAGGTTAACAGTGCATCCCTGGCCAAGACTCTTTCCTTTTCTGAGTTTCATTGCCCCCTGCAAATGAAATGCAAACAAGAGCCTGCCCTGCCCATCCCTTTCTGTGGGGTTCCATCAGAATAACATCCACATTCTCTGGCTTTTAAGACTCTGAAGTCTGCCTTTAGAAGAGGTTCACACACCATGCCTCTTTTGCTCAAGACTTTTTTTTTTTTTTTTTTTTTTTGAGACAGAGTCTCGCTCTGTCACCCAGGCTGGAGTGCAGTGGTACGATCTCAGCTTACTGCAAGCTCTGCCACCCGGGTTCACGCCATTCTCTTGCCTCAGCCTCCCGAGTAGCTGAGACTACAGGTGCCTGCCACCCTGCCCGGCTAATTTTTTTATATTTTTAGTAGAGATGGGGTTTCACCATGTTAGCCAGGATGGTCTCGATCTCCTGACCTCATGATCTACCCGCCTTGGCCTCCCAAAGTGCTGGGATTACAGGCGTGAGCCACCATGCCCAGCCTTTTTTTTTTTTTTTTTTTTTTTTTTAGACAGAGTCTTGCTCTGTCACCCAGGCTGGAGTGCAGTGGTGCAATCTCGGCTCACTGCAACCTTCGCCTCCTGGGATCAAGCGATTCTCTTGCCTCAGCCTCCCAAGTAGCTGGGATTACAGGTGCCCGCCACCATGCCCAGCTAATTTTTGTATTTTTAGTAGAGACAGCGTTTCACCATATTAGCCAGGCTGGTCTCAAACTCCTGACCTCAGGTGATCTGCCCATCTCAGTATCCCAAAGTGCTAGGATTAAAGACGTGAGCCACGTGCCCGGCCCTCCTCTGAGACTCTTGGTGGCACACAGGTCATGGGTCAGTGGACAGGCAATGAGAATTTCGGGTTGAGAGCAGCATGGGTGAGCTGGAGAGAGCTGTGGAAGGGAAGGTGTCCAGGCAGAGCCAGGGGCAGGAGCAGGGTAGCTAAGAGGGAAAGAATTCCCATTTCCAAGACCCTCCATTCCTTTCTTGAGCACCCACATGTGTTCTAACCCCCTCTTTCCTCACACTTCCAGAGAGGCCCCCACAGGACCTACTTCTAGGTTTTTTAAAAATTCCCTTCGGCCTCAGGGGGACCTCTGGCTCCCAGGCTGCAGAGCCTTTGTGAGAATTCTCAGGCTTACCTGCTGGTGTCCCACTCTCTGGCCCTCCACTCCCCACCCCCACATTTGAGTGGTCCCTGGGCTTCTGTCTCAGGCCTTTGCTGCCTTCTCTGGGCCTAAGCTCTCACCAAAGTCTCCTATTCTCAGGGGTGAGAGCATTTCCTCAATACTTGCAGAGCACAGATCTACAAAGGGATCCCTCGGTCAGGTGCAGAATCCACAGTGTAAAATGAAAATGCAATGCCCTTTTTCAAACATTCTTGAGAATTTTATCTTAGGCTGGGTGCAGTGGCTCACACCTGTAATTACAGCGTTTTCGGAGGCTGAGGCAGGTTTATCACCTGAGGTCAGGAGTTCGATACCAGCCTGGGCAACACAGTGAAACCCTGTCTCTACTAAAAATACAAAAATTAGCCGGGTGTGGTGGCGCATGCCTGTAGTCCCAGCTACTCAGGAGACCGAGGTGGGAGAATCACTTGAGCCCAGGAGGTGGAGATTGCAGTGAGCTGAGATCGTGCCACCATATTCCAGCCTGGCAGAGTGAGACTGTCTCAAAAAATTATTTTATTTTTTAACTTTTAAGTTCAGAGGTACATGTGCAGGTTTGTCATATAGGTAAACTATGTCATGGAGGTTTGTTGTACAATTATTTCATCACCCAGGTATTAAGCCTAGTATCTATTATTTTTCTTGTCCTCTCCTTCATCCCACCCTTCACCTTCAGGTAGGCCTCAGTGTCTGTTGTTCCCCTCTATGTGTCCATGTGTTCTCATCATTTAGCTCCCACTTGTAAGTGAGAACATGTGGTATTTGGTTTTCTGTTCCTGTGTTAGTTTACTAAGGATAACAGCCTCCAGCTCTATGCATATTGCAGCAAAAAACAAGAGCTGGTTCTTTTTTTTTTTTATTGCTGTGTAGTATTCCACAGTGTATATGTACCACATTTTCTTTATCCAGTCTATCATTGATGGGCATTTAGGTTGATTCCATATCTTTGCTATTGTGAATAGTGCTACAGTGAACATAAATGTGCGTGTCTCTTTATGATAGAACGATTTATTATCCTTTGGATATATATCAAAGGTATATACCCCTTGGTATGTTAATAGTTCTGTTTTTAGCTCTTTGAGGAATTGTACTTTCCACAATGGCTGAAATAATTTACACTTCCACCCACAATGTTATATAAGAGTTTCTTTTTCTCCACAACCTCACCAGCGTCTGTTTTGACTTTTTAATAATAGCCATTCAGACTGGTGTGAGATGGTATCTCATTATGGTTTTGATTTGAATTTCTCTAATAGTCAGTAATGTTGAGCTTTTCTTCATATGCTTGTTGGCCACATGTATGTCTTCTTTTGAGACGTGTCTGTTCATGTCCTTTGCCCACATTTTAATGGGGTTGTTTTCTTCTTATAAATTTAAGTTCCTTATAGATGCTGGATATTAGACCTTTGTCAGATGCATAGTTTGTAAAAATTTTCTCCCATTCTGTAGGTTGTCTGTTTACTCTGTTGACAGCTTCTTCTGCTGTGCAGAAGCTCGTTAGTTTTATTAGATCCCATTTGTCCATTTTTGTTTTTGCTGCAATTGCTTTCAGCATTTTTGTCATGGAATCTTTGCCCATTCCTGTGTCCAGAATGGTATTGCCTATGTTGTCTTCTGGGGTTTTTATAGTTTTGGGTTTTACATTTAAGTCTCTGACCTGTCTTGAGTTGATTTTTGTATATGGTGTAAGGAAGGGGTCCAGTTTCAGTTTGCATCTGGCTAACCAGTTATCCCAGTACCATTTATTGAATAGGGAGTCTGTTCCCATTGCTTGTTTTTGTCAGCTTTGTCAAAGATCAGATGGTTGTAGGTGTGCAGACTTATTTGTCAGCTCTCTATTCGGTTCCACTGGTCTGTGTGTCTGTTTTTATACCAGTACCATGCTGTTTTGGTTACTGTGGCCCTGTAATATAGTTTGAAATCAGGTAGCATGATGCCTCCAGCATTGTTCTTTTTGCTTAGAATTGCCTTGGCTATTCAGGGTCTTTTTTGGTTCCATGTGAATTTTGAAATAGTTTTTTCTAGTTCTGTGAAGAAGGTCATTGGTATTTTGATAGGAATAGCATCGAACCTGTAAATTGCATTGGACAGTATGGCTATTTTAATGATATTGATTCTTCCTATCTATGAGCATGGAATGTTTTTCCACTTGTTGGTGTTATCTCAGATTTCTTTGAGCAGTGTTTTTTGTTTTTGTTTTTCAGAAGGAGTCTCACTCTGTCGCCCAGGCTGGAGTGCAGTAGTGCGATCTCGGCTCACTGCAACCTCTGAACAGTATTTTGTAGTTCTCATTGTAGAGATCTTTCACCTTCCTGGTCAGCTGTATTCTAGATATTTTACTCTTTTGTGAAAATTGTGAATGGGATTGCCTTCCTGATTCGGCTCTTGGCTTGACTATTGTTGATGTATAGGAATGCTAGTGATTTTTGTACATTGATTTTATTTCCTGAGACTGCCGAAGTTGTTTATCAGCTGAAGGAGCTTTTGGGCTGAGACTATGGGGTTTTCTAGATATAGAATCATGTGTCTGCAAACAGGGATAGTTTGACTTCTTCTCTTCTTATTTGGATGCCCTTTATTTCTTTCTCTTGACAGGACTTGCCCTGGCCAGGACCTCTAATGCTGTGTTGAATATGAGTGGTGAGAGAGGACATCCTGTCTTGTGCCAGTTTTCAAGGGAAATGCTCCAGTTTTTGTCCATTCGGTATGACACGGCTATGGGTTGGTCATAGATGGCTCTTATTATTATTATCATTATTTTTCAGATAGAGTCTCACTCTGTTGCCCAGGCTGGAGTGCAGTGGCACGATTTCCACTCACTGCAGCCTCCGCCTCCCAGGTTCAAGCAATTCTCCTGCCTCAGCCTCCCAGGTAGCTGGGGCTACAGCCACCAAATCCAGCTAATTTTTGTATTTTTAGTAGAGACCGGGTTTCACCATGTTGGCCAGGCTGGTCTTGAACTCCGTACCTCATGATCCACCAGTCACGGCCTCCCAAAGTGCTGAGATTACAGGACTGAGCCACCATGCCCAGCCAGATGACTCTTACTGTTTTGAGGTATGTTCCTTCAATACCTAGTTTATTGAGAGTTGAACATGAAAGGGTGTTGAATTTTGTTGAAAGCCTTTTCTGCATCTGTTGAGATAATCATGTG
Organism: Rhinopithecus roxellana; assembly: GCF_007565055.1. NCBI lineage: Eukaryota > Metazoa > Chordata > Mammalia > Primates > Cercopithecidae > Rhinopithecus > Rhinopithecus roxellana. The sequence continues at coordinate 196,881,393 of NC_044549.1, read as the reverse complement.
GTCTCTGTCTTTATTTCTGCTTATGTGATGAGTCACATTTACTGAACCAACCTTGAATTCTGGGGATGAAGCCTACTTGATCATGGTGGATAAGCTTTTTGATGTGCTGCTGAATTTGGCTTGCCAGCATTTTGTTGAGGATTTTTGCATCAATGTTCATCAGGGACATTGGCCTGAAGTTTTCTGGTGTCTCTGCTAGGTTTTGGTATCAGGATGATGTTGGCCTCAAAGAATGAGTTAGGAAGGAGTCCTTCCTCCTCAATTTTTTAGAGTAGTTTTAGTAAGAATGGTGCCAGCTCATCTTTGTACATCTGGTAGAATTTGGCTGTGAATCTGTCTGGTCCCGAGCTTTTTGGGGGTGGTAGGCTATTACTGATTCAATTTCAGAGCTCATTATTGGTCTGTTCAAGGATTCAGTTTTTTCCTGGTTCAGTCTTGGGAGGGTGTATGTATTCAGAAATTTATCAATTTCTTCTAGATTTTCTAGTTTGTGTGCATAGAGGTGTTCATAATATTCTCTGACAGTTATCTGCATTTCAGCGGGGTCAGTGGTAATATCCTCTTTGTTGTTTGTTTCTGATTATGTTTATTTGGATCATCTCTCTTTTGCTCTTTATTAGTCTAGCTAGCAGTCTATTTTATTAATGTTTTCAAAGAAACAACTCCTGGATTCGATCTTTTGAATGGTTTTTTGTGTCTCAATCTCCTTCAGTTCAGCTCTGATTTTGGTTATTTCTTGTCTTCTGGTAGCTTTCTTAATTTCAGCCTAAATTTCATTATTTACCCAAAAGTCATTCAGGAGCTGGTTATTTAATTTCCATGTAATCGTATGGTTCTGAGCAATTTTCTTAGTCTTAATTTCTAATTTTATTGCACCATGGTCCAAGAGAGTCACTGGTATTTCACTTCTTCTGCATTTGCTGATGATTGTTTTATGTCCAATTGTGTGATCAATTTTAAGAGTATGTGCCATGTGGCAATGAATTTTAAAACAACAGCAGAGTGTCGAACTTAATGTGGGACTCTTCTAAGTGTGGTGCCCCGAAATGAGTATACAGGTCACATATACACATGAAGCCAGCTCTGCCAGCCAGACATTGACTCAGTCTTATTTCCACCTTCATGCTGGTCTTCCTGTTAGTGACTGTTTCTACCAGTGCCCCCACCCCAACCCCCACTCTTTTCATCTTCTAATCCAGAAACCTTGGAGTCCTTGTAAAAGGATAAAGGTATCAAGAAGCAAAATGAATTCTGTCTCAGCAATGTCCACTGCTACCTCCTGTGGCTCACACAGGGACCTCCAGATGATCGGAACCCAGTTCACACTCTTCAGTTCTCCACTGTCTGCATTCTTCCTCCCTGCTTCACCCTTCTTTGAATTCCCTGACCCTGATAGCGGTGCTGTGCAGACGCATCACCACCTCTGATCCATCAACTTGTGCTAATTTAAATCACCATTTTCTTCTCCAATGAACTGGCAAGAACCACCATTCATTTTTTTCTCTTCTGACTTCCCAATCTGTAACGCCTTGCTCAGAGTGAGGTGTCCAGCAAGTGCTTAGTCCTGGATCCAGGGGTCCTGAAAAATACGACTCTCTCCCTAGTAGTCACAATGTTGTTAGGCCCTACTAGCTCAAAAAGGGCTACATCCTATTTCCCCTTCTTGTCTGTCTCTCTCCAGATCCCAGAAGTCTGAGAAACCTCTTCCTTGCTGAGCAGCTGTAGGGGGCAGAAGGGCCATGGATTAATAGCCACTTGAAGTCTGACGTGTCCTGTGTTTGGCCTCTTCAAGAACTAGCAAGGAGGTTATTGCAGCCAGAGCTGAATGAGCAAGTTGAGAGAAGCAGATGTGGTAACTGGGGCAGAGGACAGACGAGGGCCTTGTGGGCCACCACACAGGATTAGACTTTTAAATCTGAGATGGGAAGCCATGGAAGGATTCGGAGCAGGGGAGCGACCCACTATTTAGACTGCTGTTTCTGGCCATGATGGAATTAGATTGACTCTCTTGCTTTAAACAACTAAGAAACCAAACAAAATATATGGAGCAATAGTTTCCAGACATTGAGCAACGCCCCTGAGAGAAGGGAGGCAAATGAGGTGAGCCTTGTGAGTTGAATGCCCCAGCTGACTGCCCAAAGGCAGTTGCCAGAACACAGAGAGGGAGAGCCCAAATAGTCTGGTTGAGTTGAGCAAGTAGTTTGAAGTTCAAGATCAATGTGCAGGGCAGAGAGGAGGGAGTTGCACAGATAGTGAGCAAGCTCCAAAAGAAAATCTGTGGTCTTTGGTTGAGTACTGATCAGTACTTATGAGAAAACTACCCGAAGCTGGAGAAAGAACCACTGGAAAGCAGCAAGCTGAACAATGCTCAGAACTTACCCAAGGCTGCGAATAGTTCATGTTCCTACCAGCCGGAAGAGAAAAATCTCAAGAGTCCCTAGACAGGTACTGCCTCAGTAGTGGGCCAAATTAGCCCTATACTGAAGACTGCTCAGGATCTACCCTAACAGTTTAAAAGCGAGACATGAATGATCCAATTATTTTAAATAACTGCATTCCAAAATGAAATCCAACACTTCATATACAAATACAAAAAATTCCAGCATTCAACAATGTAAAATTCAGTGTCCAGCTGTGCAATAAAAATAAATCAATTTTTATACCCAATGATATCTTTAAGGAAAAATAATTTTTCAGACAAGCAAAAGCTGACAGAATGTAATGCCAGCAGATTTGCATTATATGAAATGTTAAAGAATGTTCTACAGACAGAAGGAAAACCAAAGTGTGGATCTACACAAAGAAATGAAGAGTGCTGCAAATGACAAATATGTAGCTAAAATACTCCCCCCACCCATGTTTAATCCCTTAAAAACTAGTTAAAACAGTATTTATATATACAAAAATAAAATGTATGACAACAGTAGTATAAAGAACAGGAAGAGGAAAGTAGAGGCATACAGTTGCAAGGTTTTTATACTCTACATGAAGTGATATATTAAGATAGACTGTGATATAATAAAACACATGTATTGCAAATCTTATAGCATCCACTGAGAAACAAGAGGTACAGCCAATAAGCCAATAGTGGAGATAAAATGGAGTAACAAAAGGTGCTCAGTTAAACCAAAACAAGGTAGTAAAAGAGGGAAAAAGAACAGATGAGACAAATGGAAAACTAGGTAGGTTTAAACTCAACCATATTGACAATTACACTAAATGTAATACATCTAAACCCTCAATAAAAGACATTTGCTGATGGGATGAAAAAGCAAGCTCTAACTATATGATATCTACAAAAAACAAACCTTAAACATAAACACACAATAGGTTAACAGTAAAGAATGGAAAAAGATATATTCTCATAAGTCAAAAGAAAGCTGGAGTGACTATATCACTATCACACAAAGTAGATTTCAGAACAAATAATTTACCAGGCATAAAGAGGGAACATTTCATGAGGAAAGGGATCAATCCATTGATATGACATAACAATCTTAAATGTGTATGTACCAAACAACAGAGCTTCAAATTTTCTAAACTACCACTGCTAGAACTAAAAGGAGAAACAGACAAATCCACAACTATAGTTGGAGATTTCAACACTCCTCTCTCAATAATTGACACAGAAAATCAGTAAGAATATGGAAAACTTGAACATTATCAACCAACCTGAATGAACTGACATGTGTAGAACACTCAACCAATAGCACTTTCCAAGTACTCAGGAAACATTCACCAAGATAGGTCATATGCTGAGCCATAAAACAAGTTTCAAAAGATTTAAACTGTACAAAGCATGCACTGATAAAAATGGAATTAAACCAAAAATCATAGAAACGTATGTGGGAAAACCCCAAATATTTGGAAACTAAACACCTTTCAAAACATGGTATGTTTTAGCCTTTAAAATTATCTCTCATACTGCTAAGTGGAAAATAAACGAGAAAGACAAGAGCAAAAGCAGGGAAACCCTTTAAGAGGTATTTACAGTTGAGTGCCATGGACTAGAGTGGTAGTGGTGGCGGCAACGAGAAGTCGTCAACTTTGAAAGGCAAGTAACATTTGCTCATAGACTGAATGTTGGGATGAAAAAGATGACACCAAGATTTTCCGCTTGTATGAAACTATTGAAGGCTAGGAGTTGCTATTTATTAAGATGGGTGCACTAGTAAAAGGATTTGAGGGGAAAGATTAGTAGTTCTGAACTTGTAAAAATTGAGATGCTGTAGACACACAGATACATCCAAGTAGAAAAGTCAAATAGGTAGTTGAAATTCAGTGCTCCCAGGCTATGTGGGCTAAATATAATTTGGGCTTCTATCAGCATATAGATACTAGACTAAATGAGATGAGGAGTCACTGCAGATAGAGCAGGGGTCCAGAATTGAACCTTGGGACATTCCAAATTTAAGAGGTTGGAAGAATGAGGAAGTACCACTGGACTTAAAGAGCAGCAAGGCAGAAGTGAGATACTGAGAGATGGGAAGTTCATAAGGAAGAGAGTGAGCAATTTATCAGATTCTAACATGGGATTGAAAATGGATCACAGGAAGTGGTTGCATGAGGCTGGAGTAAGGTGAGTTGCGGACAAAGGTAAAGTATGCCAAAGGGCACAAGATTTCTTTTTGGGGGGGTTGGAGTTGGGGGTGGGGTGAAAGTCGATTATGGTAATGGTTGTGAGAATTGAGTAAGAGTAGCTGACCTTGGAATCACAGTAACAGGAGGAATGTGTATGAAGGAAGGGAGGAAGGCAGAGGTGAGAACTTGTGGCAGTTCCCATTGCCTCCCTTTATTCAGTTAGGCAGCATGGTGACCAGCAGAGTGAGGAAAGGAGATGAAATAGAGAAAGTCTACTTAATGGGCACCCTGGCCCCACCTCTTATTTGTGGCCCTGAGTTTAAACATAGTAATGACTGTACTTTTTCAGCCACATCTGGTGGTGCGGGCACAGGGCATGGAGGAGGCTGGGTCTACCTGAGGTGGGATCACACAAAGCTGCACTCATGAGAAGCAATACAACACAGGACACGGTTTATATTGCTGAACACCAATATGTCACTTTATTATTTGGATTTTTTCCCATTTGTCACATACCTGTCAATGTTTACACAATGAGGGAAATCAACTAGCATTGGAAGCAACTGACCAAATCAGTTGATAATTCTGTACCCTCTTAACACACATCAATTTTCACTTGGTAGGGATTATCTTTAATTCGGTCTCACAGCTATTCTTAAAATTGGTGTCAAGATTGTCACATCTTTAAATACAGATAGAATTGCCAGAAGTACATAATTATATATATACACACATACAGAAAAATACAAGACTGTTTTTCCACAATATTTAATTTATACACTACTGTAACTCTATGCAACTTTTGAAGACAGGTTAAGGGGTACAAGTAACTGTTTAGAGCAAGTAAGTAGTTTGGTCCAATATTATCTTAATGTAATGGTTTTTCGCTCCCTCCCTTTTATGTGATGACATACTATGACATACAACACATGCACAATCATTCACTTATAAACAAAGGAGTAAGACACCACTCAGACTGACATTTGTACACCCCGAGGGTCAACCAAACAACTAATAAGGCTATAATACAGCTATGCAGCATAAATGGTCAACACTGCTGATCCTAAAGTGAGCACCATATATACATCTGAATATAAAAAACCATTGAAACCAAACACATATGGGTTAGTTAAAAGGTGCCATTCCAAGGCTATACATAATCACAGGAAAAAGTATTTACACTGCTTGGAAAACAGCTGCAACAAAGAGTTTATTGCCAATGCCCTTTATAAACTTCTCTCCTACGTTTAATACAGATGTTACGCTCACTATCTATGTGAACCACACATCTTATTTCTGGCCCTTTATAAGATCCCTGCTCAAGAATTTCAAGCAAATATGTTCTATGGCTTCACCCACACATCTATTCTCATAGCTTTCAAATTATAAATACCACAATGAACTAGAGCTGTAGCTTAAAACATATCTAGCCTAGGTCTAGAAAGTAAAATAAGTATTTTAAGTATCATTTTTACTTAGTTTAGTAAGTATACTGTGAAATTCAGAGTTCTGAGTAAAATATATTTATCCTAAAGTAGCAGAGTCAGTGTGTACTTGAAGAAACAGTGACCACAGCAATGCAGTTCTTTGGTGATCCGCCCACTCTCCGAATTACAGGACCAGATGCATCTCAGTCCGTCACCTCAGAGACATGATGTGGGGCTGAAGAGTGGGGAAGGGCCCTGGGTCCCAGCCACATTCTATCACCAATGTTGCTAAGCACTGCTTTTAAGACTCCCAGGGCACTGCATGAAAAAACAGCAACTGGCCCCTTCCATAATTAGCAATTTGCAATATACAGTGTCCTACAAGATAAAATGCCACAACAGATGATTCTCTGGTCAAAAGCAGTCTTTGTACAGGAATAGGTTAAAGCAAGAGTTATTTGATTATCGTTTTGGCAGGAAAAGGCAAAGTGAAAAACAATTCCAGAAAAAAAAGTTACAAAGCAGGCTTTGTGCATTTTTGTTTGCTGTATGTGTGAATTTTACCCTTTTATGTATATTTTTCATTCAGAGCTAGCTGAGCCAAAGAGTATAACTGAATGAAAATAACAAGAGATAACCTAACTACCAAACTCCTAAAAACCAAATCCCAGTAGGTTTTAATTCATAGGGTTTTAACTTTGCCAACATTTGTGTGCACCTTCTGTACCAGGCCCTATAGTTCTTCTATCTACATGGAAATCCTGCAGTGTGCCCTACAGGAAGGAATTTACACAGAGCATCTTTTTGTTCTGTTAGACAGACATACACTCTCTAAGCAGAGTTAAGACATCATCACTTCATCACATTACAAAATAAGATTGTCTGCTTGTAATTTATCACTACAGGGGAAGCTGCCTTATACATCTAAGTACTTTATCTCACCTATTACAAAAACAAATCTTTTTCAGTTAAATTTTAAGAGCCCAAACTTTGTTTTTACACTATAGCTTAAGACAAACAGGTGTGGGTATGTTCAAATTGTTGTTTTAAGGTTCTCAGTGCAGACACTCACTGTCCTCTGCTCTGCACAGACCACGGACGGCTGGGCGGCACGAGGTCGCTAGCTGGCTCCAGGCCTGTGGGCATCACAACGTTATTGCTTTGGTTCTGTCTCAGACACCAGAGAGTGTGTCTCAGAGCCCAGAGTTTCCACATCACAGAAGGTCAGGACAGGAATTCAGATTTTTCACAAAGAAAAGCATTTTTTCTCTCTCTAAGTGAAGTGCAGAACATCAAATTTCTAAGTGCTCCATTTATAAGAGGTTCCAGATATACATCTTAATTTAATCCTGATCATCCACATTAAAATTATGAATGTAAAAATTACATAATAGGCTTTTCGGCTGGAAAAGAAAAGTGTCTAGCAGCATGCACAAAGACCATGCATTGTCACATCATCAGGCGAACAAATGGAAAGGTAATAAATAATTGCTCCTAACGCCCACTTTAAAATAGTAAAACCAAATGGGAACAGTGAAGTGAGCCGGTCTTCACTGCTCTGAGCAGGAAGCATGCTAGCGGCCAGATGGGGCCAGTCAGATGACGTGGCAACAGCTGGCTGGGCTGGACGCACACAGCAGCCCCTCCTTAGGGTTCCGCTGGATGTTCACAGAGATGGTCTTTTCGCACAGAGGTAGCTGCAGCACATTATTTTTCAGGTTCTTGCTCTTTATCCGTTCCAATTCAGTGGTGGTATCTGCCATGTGGTCAGAGAAAAACTTTATGCTGCCCACTGCAGGGGCCTGCCCTGCATTCCCTGTGGAGCTGATGCACATTTTCCACGTAGATTTCTCTTGGACTTTCACACTGGAAAACGACAAGCCATTCTGTGGATCAATAATGTACTTGGTGCTCCCATGAAGCTGGGAACCGAGGCAGAGGCTCATGAGTTTGAGGCTCTCAACGAGCTCCCCAGCACTGCGAGAGGCCAGCTGCATGGAGCTGCTGGGGCCGGCACAGCGGCGTGTGGTACCCGATGTATTGGTGGGGTTGCCACCTGAGCCACTGGAGGGGCTGCCCCCACCAGCATTGTTCTCGCTGGGGCTGGCCTTGTCCGCCCCTCCGCTGGCATTGCTCGGCTTGCTCTGGCCCCCGCCATCCCCCTCACTGCCAGGGGGCCCCTCGCTGCTATCCCGGCGGTGCCAGGAGTAGGTGAACCCACTATCTTTATCGAGCCGCCGCCGGCTTTCAGAATCATCATCACTGGTCTCCGAACTACTGCAGCTGGAGCCCCGGCCCTGACTTTTCCTCCGGTGGTAGCGTTTGTGAACTGTACCTGGAGAAGCTATGTTCATCTTTAATCTGCTCAACTTGGGAGGCAGATTCTCATCCATGTCAAACTCATCATCAGATTCCCCTTCCTCAAAGATCTGGTTGAGGACGGGCGCGCTCTTCCTGGATGTCAGGCGGTTGGTCACAGATGGCTTCCGGCGCAAAACCACTTGTGTTGAGAGGGACATGGGTTTCTTGTCCTCCTCATCTTCCTCTTCATCTTCTTCCACCCTGAACAGACACTTCCGCCCACTGGCTGTGGGTTTTAAGCTTGCGGGTGGCACCGTAGACAGTGCTGATCCAGCCAACTCGGGGAGGTCATCTTTCTTAGCTGAGTCACACAGGCCTTTGCTCCTGTGGCCATTGAGGACACTGTCAGCAGCCCGAGCAGGAGACTGAGGGACAGTCGTGTGGGACAAAGGAGTGGCCGTGAGGTCATCCTCAAGGTCCTGGGGCACATCAATTTTGGTTGGCCATGACTGCCTATGTAACAGATAGATTGGAGGGGGGAAAGCCATATAATCATTATGCAGATGATAGTAAAGTACATCACATCAAACTTACTGGGACAAAATCTACAGACTTAAAGAAAAAAGCAGCAACCCTGCAAACCCATTCAACATCCTGTGTTCAGCAAGGCCACCAGAAGGGCAAATGTGGTTTTGAAACATGGTTCAGTTTGTGGCTTATTGGCCAAGTGACAACTTCATCACAGCTGTCAGAAAAGAAAACAGGGCAAAAAGCTACTCCATCTTTTCTATACAAAAGCTTTATACTACAAGATAAACATTTTTTAAAAGCCCATGGAAGCTACTGGCAAAGCAAAATCTGAACAGCACACGTTTTGTTTCTTTGGTTCTTAGATCACAACCTTTAAAGGTATATTACTACAAATAAAATTCACCTGAAATTTCTAGGGCTCCTGATTTTACCATGGGGTAAGAACTTGGCATTTATAAAATGAAATGGAAACAGTTCAATGGATCTGAATAGAAAGAAAAGTTACATGTGTAACACATATACATCATACAAAATCATATAAAAATCTCTTCTTCTCCAATTAAAAAACTCACTAGGTTAAATAAAAATGTCTGTCTTTTGAGACAGGGTCTCACTGTTATTCAGGCTGGAGTGCAAGGGCATGAATGCGGCTCACTGCAGCCTTGACCCCCGGGGATATCAAGCAATCCTCCCACCTCAGCCTCTCGAATAGCTGGGACTATAGGCGCACACCACAGTGCCAGCCTTAAATAAGTATATTTTTAAATGCCCATACAAGAGTAGCGAATAGCAAAATTCACCATTATTTAAACTTTGATTTTATCTCCTAACCTGGAGTTGCCAAAGTAACAAGAATACTGCTTGGTTCCCAGAGAAGATGAATTTTTTAAATGAGGCTCTCTAGCTGCTATTCTGAATAAACACCTCTGAATTGTCAACTATCCTCTCTCCCCAGGGGGCACAGTAATATAGTTATAATAATAAAGGCAGGAACAAAATTTTACCAGTGGCCACTGTATGTGGAATATCAACTAGACTTGCTATGTGCAAGTTTTCTTTTGTTTTGCACAGGTTCTCCTTTAATAAAATAAACGTGTCATTAAGAAAAACATTTAAATTTGAAGCTAAGAAGCAGTATTCTCTGAAGTGGTCATAACCGAACAATGGCTAACACTGTGTGGCCACGTCCTGCTTCTGGGTTAACTTCTTGATTTTCCATTCCAGAACTATCTGGCTGCAGTCTATGAGATGCCTACCCTGCTATCTGGCTCCTCCCTAGAGAGTTCCAACAGTGCTGTCCTCGGGTCTACAGGGCAGGCTGGAGGAAGAGTCTCTGGAGTCTGCAGACAGGCCCCGGACACAGTCAGTCATAAGAGTTCTCAATTAGAAATAATTCTAAATGCCTAGACCCTTCTCTCAGACCTCATGTTCTTCCATACAAATGTCCTGGGGCAGCCCTACAATTATTCATATTTTTAACAAAGTTAATGCTACTATATCTGAAACAGAATCCGTTCTAGAATTTAAGAAACCTTAAGCTACTTGACTTGACAACTCCCAAATACCACCTCACTGCTGCAGGATCCCATCTGTACCAACACCACTCCTTTCAGCTAAGCCACATCTTATACCTACATTCCTGAGATGGCATCTGGGACTTCATTCGCTAGTGGAGTCCCTGTGTTCTCGCTCAATTCCAGGTCTAGGACTCGGCCCCTGGATCCAGAACCTGCCTACCGATCTGCTTGCGAAGACACCCAGCCCAACTAGGAGGCTGGATATCAGTCTCCAGTTAACCACCCATCTCAACCAGCCTGTCACCAATTCTTCCGGACTACCCACTGGTGCACACAGCATGTATCTGTTCTCTGTGGCTGTGGCTCTCACTGGCCTGACCCTTCCTTCCAGCTAGTTGCCATTTTAAATACAGTCTCCTGACTCAGTCCAGGTTTCCACCTCCTAGGTCATTCTGACCACAAGGCATACCCAGCAATGGAACCAAGGGAGGTCCAGGGTCTTGTCAATAAAGTTACACTGACAACAAAGAGAAGGCAAGTCAGGAGACACTGCCACTGCCAGTGGGTCCTGTGCCATAGAAAAAAAGGCGCACATAGCTTCTCCACTTCAGAGTCCTCATGACAGCAAAAGGAAAACAGTTCAGAAAGCTCTAGTATTTTAAATTCTTTTAATTTTTAATTTTTATAGAGACAGGGTCTATGTTGCCCAGGCTAGTCATGAACTTCTGGGCTCAAGGGATCTTCCCGCCTTGGCCTCCCAAAGGGTTGAATCACTGTGCCTGGCCTACTATTTCTTTATAGCTAATGTTGGTCTCACATATACAATCAGCTTTAAACTGAGTTCTGGTATGTTTCACTGAACAGAAGAGTTCAAATCTAAATATTCTCTCCTCCAGAAGCCCGGTGGTAGCGCCAGTCTCGGTGCACCTGGCGAGTAGTGATGATCTGCCTTGGGGTTACTCTTTCTTGCCAGGGAGCTCGGGTCAGGACTAGGTTGACCGTAATTTCTGAGCATCAATCTCTGGTTTATCTTATCCTCAAGAATCCCCTCACTCCCTGGGTTCAGTCCTCTTCTAAGCAGACACTAGACAGTGTGCCTACTTTTTATTACAGAGGAATGCATCCAAGATATGAATAAAGTTACTAAATTCATGTTCTAGTTAAACTAGACTTCTAAATCTTTACTGTTTGGCAAGCTGGGAATGTTTTCCTCCCCCTACTCTGCCACTCCACCCAAGCAACAAAGTTCACATGGCGAGACAACTGCAAGTAACTTAAAATCGAAATGGCTTTCTTAATCTTTTACAATCATATTATTATTATTCACAATAATATTCACACACACATATATTCATAAATATTTGGAGGTACACACAGCTTTACTCAGAATCAGGAGCACTCTTCTGTTTTTGAACTACAGTTCCATGGGTTACTTTATCTGAGTACATAAAGATAAACTGAAATAAATTTCATAATGATAATGAAAAAAGTAAGCCTTTTCCATGCTTTGATTTTAAGTGGAAAGTTACTCTGGCAGAAGAAAAAGCAAAGTGGGAAGGCTGGAAGAGAGGAGGAGGAGGAGGAGAGAGGGGGTTAGAAAAGGCTTGGGGAGCAGCACGTTCTGACTTTATTGAAGATAATGGTGGTAAAATATTCCCAGCAGTGTCCGGCAAACACACAAAGCCCTGGTTCTAAGTGCTTTACATGTGTTAATTCATCATTCCTCTCCACAACCCCATGAGGTAAATAGCATGGTTACTTTTGTTTTACAGATTGGGCAGCTAAGTCATAGAGAGGTTAAGCAACCTCCCAAGGTCAAGCAGCTAAGAAATCAACTAGCTAATGAGACTATCCAATTCTGGAAATCCTGAGAGAACACTGTGGCATAGCAATACTCTATTTAATTTTAAAAATTACTTCAAATAAATGAGGGAAAATTCAGCCTTGTTCCTAGAATGAAAAACTAAAGAAAATAACAGATTAATACATGTTGGAGTTGGAAGAATTTAATGAAAATAACTAGCAAGACACTGGCGTGAGGCTGCTTCTCCAAACCTGTTTTCCTGACCATGCCAACAGACACGGCCCGTCCCCACTGAGACCAGGAGGGGATGGCATCCCTGGTGACGAGGGAACCCAGACCCTCATGTACACCCGAAGAGCCCATGTGTGGCCTCTGCAATGAGGCCATCATCACTGCTTGTACTCTCTTGCCCCAAAGAGTTAGGAAGCATTAAAAAAAAAAAAAAAGTTCGCTATTTCAAAACGTTAAACTTACTAAAATCAGTGAAGATTTTTTTCTCACCTAAACTGGGCCTTGATATTGCTCGGGCTTGCAGATCTGGTCTGTATTTCTTTCTCTTGCTTTTCTCTCAGGATCCTTTCAGCCAGCAGGAAGTACGTGGCTGTGATATGGTTATACCTGTTGGTTTCCAGGGCCCTAAGGAAAACAAGGTGAGAGCAAACGTCAGCCATATCAGGAGGTTTTTTACAAGAAGCAGAACTGATTTTTAAAAGCACACGCAAGTTAAATTCAATGGCTGGAATCTTTAAAATTATGCAAAAAATGCAAACCAGAAAAAAAATTAAACTAGTAGCTATTTAGGTCACTCAACATTCTAAAAACAACTGCATAAAAATGTTCATATTTTTATGAACATTTTTCATAAATGAGAGAAAAATCCAAAATGCCAACAGCAGCTGAGTTAGACATCAGTTTTAGGCACTTAAGATAATGAGTGCACGTATCATTCAAAATCTGGATTTGTGTGTACAGTGTTTGTTCAGGTAGCTTACTTGCTTCCACTAGAAGTATGAAATGAAGACGAAGTCTGTGTTACATGAATGTGCACTGAAGTACTAATATCAGTCAGAAAAATTAGAAAATGTTTTTATTTTCATACTCCCTCTGCATTTACTGGCAATTTAGGCACTACAGAATTATTAAAGAAATTGAAAGTATGTCACCATTAATTGCTGTGAATAAGGTCAATGTAGTCATTCATCCATTTAAAAAGTAATGCTCACTGAGTACCCAGTCTGGCTAGACACGGTGCTGGGACGCAAGGCCCAACAAGGCCCATAGATAGCCCTGCCCACTCTTTTGTAGCTGGCCTGTCACTGGATATACTGGGGCGTGCTTTGGTGGGTCCCACAAGGCCAGGAAATAACTATGGTTTTCAGAAACTTTCTGTAGTTACTGAAAATACTTACACAATGAACACTCAGGAAAGAAGCAACAGTGGACACCCATTTTTCAAAATGTGCACTGGGGTCACAACTAATGGGGGCAGGGCAGGCTGAGGCATGCGATTCCAAAGGAAGTGTCCAAGGTAAAATTCAAGGGTAGAATGACTTATTAGTTTCTTCAGCAAAGTACTGAATACAGGAGTTGGCTTGGGTTTGGAAATGTATTGTGAGACAAAGGTGTGTGTTGGAACTCAGGAGTCACCCTCAGAATGAGCAGCTTCTCACGATGTGAGCAGCAAGCACGGAGTAAGGCTAGCTGAGGGGACAGCAAGACTGGCTCGCCCAGCTATCGGGAAACCAGCAAACTGGCAAACTGGAGTCACCTCAACCATTTAAATTGTACTACCTTTTGGATTTATAACTGAATTTATATTAACTAAGTAGTTCTAGATGACACTACTGCATATATATATGTTTTAAGCTAAGAACATAAGGCCAGTTCAGAGAGATATAAACAGCCTTTTATCCACTCAAAAGTGAAAAATCATTTTCTACACATTCCAAAAGTGAGTGTCTATAGCAGAAACAGCAAGTGTCCTGTCTTTGTCACATGTTTAGGTCATTTAAGTAGCTGTGAGTCAATACTGTAAAGAATCATAATACATTTAGAAACTTATAGAAATTTGTACTTAAACCAAAATTAAGAACCTGAGTTTATTTTTATAAACCTTTCTTTCCATTAATGTAAAACACTCTAAAGTGTCCTTTATATAGACACTGCCCTTCTTGGGGATCAGAGCCTTCCAGTGGGCATGCGTGTGGCAGGAAGACACACAGCAGGGGTCTGCAGGTCCAGCCCACAGGCTTCTCTTCCCCCAAGTCAGGGAAATGGATCAAATCCCGAAAGGGCCCTCCTGATGGGAACCCCTTTTTTGCCTTCTAGGGCATACTCTCTTTCCAACATACCCAACTGTTTCGTCCAACACATTAAATAACCTTTGACCTTTAATTTGTGGAAATATTCCTTATTTTTACAGTCAGGACCTCTTACAGATTTTAATCATTATCAGAATTAAGAAAATGCATTTTTTCTCTGTATTATCTTTGATTCCAAACTGTTTATTAAAAACTGGCTTTGGTTTTAAAGGATGTAATTAACAACTTGTATAACCTGCAGACTCCAGGTGGCTGCAGCAGGGTCTCTCAAGGGCCAGACAATAAATATTTCAGGCTTTGTGGGCCATGTGGTCTCTCCCACAACCACTCTGCCATTGTAGCACAATGCAACCATTGACAATACTTAAATGAATGGGCATGGCTGTGGCCCAATAAAACTTCACTTATAAAAATGTGTGGCCGGCACCATTTACCACCTCCTGATTTAGAGGACTCTAGGCATGTGGTACTCTTCTCCCTACTCACTGTGGGGACCAGAAGGAGACAGAGGAATGAGAATAGTGCTACAGATAAGGTATATACTGGGATACAAAACAAGCTGTTTCATTCCACCCCTACAGAAAGGGAAAAAGGTCACAGCACTCACTGACACCACCCAGCAATGGCTTACTTGTTCACTAGCATAAAACCAAAACACCAAAAAAACCCTGTGTCAGACCCTGGGCCAAGAACTTTAGAGATAAATGACACAACTCTTGCCACCTATTACACAGGTGTCCAAAGGCTGTGTGTTAAGTAAAGAGAGCCCATTCCAAGAATCCTAAACCTGTGGCCCCCTGTACTGACAGGCATTGACGTACTCTACAATGGCGTCTCGATCCGCTATGTCCCCAAGCACCATGCGCTGAATTATGCTGTTGTGCTCCTCTTCCGAGAGATTTTTGTATGACACAAGGGGAATGTTATACTTTGTGGCTGGTGAAGGGTCCACTCCCTGAAGCCAAGGATGATTTTCAATCTCTTCTAAAGAAGCCCTTCTCTTGGGATCTCTCTGTAGCATCCGTGTGATCAGGCTGGAAAGGAAGGTAAGTCCACTGTTAAAGCAAACTGCTTGCAAGGATTAGTAATGATGGATCATTTTATTAATAAAAATGATTTCCTATACCATCAATTAAATTAGGTGCACTAGTGGTGGCAGTGGGGCAGATGGGAATAATAAAAATTTAGTACCACTGTAGTCATAAAATAAAAAATCACAACCTCCGGGTATACTGATAAGCCAAATGCATAAATAAGAGCTCCCTATCATCTAGAATTAACTATAGGTATCAACATCTGTTCTTGAATTAACTGCTGGCTTAGTGACATACCAGAATCAAATTCAATGATCAGCAATGACATACAGAATAGAGTACACAAGCCCACTTCTGCTTCAGAAAAAAAATGAATGATGCTTCTGATGAAGACAACTAAAATACTACGTGATTTTTTTTGTTTTTTATTTTTTTTTGAAACAGAGTCTCACTCCGTTACCAGGTTGGAGTGCGGTGGCGCGACCTCGGCTCACTGCAACCTCTAACTCCTGGGTTCAAGCAATCCTCCTGCCTCAGCCTCCCAAGTAGCTGGGACTACAGGAATGAGCCACCACACCCAGCTAAGTTTTGTATTTTTGGTAGAGACGGGTTTCACTATGGTGGCCAGGATGCTCTCGATCTCTTGACCTAGTGATCCGCCTGCCTCAGCCTCCCAAAGTGCTGGAATTACGGGCGTGAGCCACCGTGCCTGGCCCATGTCATGTATTTTTAGGAAAATATTTTATTTAAAGGCACCATTTTGGCAGAATAAATAAGTAACACTCAGCAACTAAAAATGAAGTAAAAGCAGAACCCTTATGAAGTGAATGACATCTGCTTCAGCTTTACAGGCTATGTTGGGTGCATATAACAGAATATAATGTGTAAGGCCTACTGAAGGTAGACAGTACAACTAGAGTCCTTGCAAAGAGCTAGGACTCCAGCTTTGATGTGAGGGTAAATGAAAAATGAGAAACAACTTAGAACTTCTTACTACAAGCCGGTCCTCACACAAGTCTGTGTTCCAAACTATTGATATCTGTGTGGTACACAGAAGTTAATTTATAGTGCTTTCAGCTGGAAGCACTCCTGCGCAACTAGTAAAGTAAATATACAGACCCCTCCTGTAGGAATGTAACTGAAAACCAGCCTCAAATAATTCTCCAAATAATATTACAAAGAATATCAGTCAAAACCACAAAAGAAACAAGTTACCAATAGCAAGACCTCGGAAACAAGCAAACTCAGAATGCAAATACTTCAGATACTGAAATTTTCAGATGTAAAATGTAACTGTGTTAAGTATGTTTAAGACATGAAAGAGAATCTTGAAAATAATATAGCCAGTGAACTAAAGATGATACTTTATACTATAAATAAAGCTACTATACATAAAATTACTAGGCAGTGGAGAAAAAACTAAATAGGGCTTCTAAAATGAAAAATAATCACTATAACTAAAAACAAAATCAACAAACAAAATTTAAAAATTAGACACAGAATCAATGTAAGATAAAATTAAGGAAATAACTGTATCAACAGACTGAGATAGGTGGTGGGCACCTGTATGTAGTCCCAGCTACTCGGGAGGCTGAGGCAGGAGAATGGCGTGAACCTGGGAGGCGGAGCTTGCAGCGAGCTGAGATCGCACCACTGCACTCCAGTCAGGGCAACAAGTGAGACTCCGTCTCAAAAAAAACCAAAACAAAAACAAAAATAAACAAAAAAATGTGTATCTGTGTTAAAACAGGTAGAAAAATCACTAAAATAACAGACTATAACTTCCTAGCTAATTCAGGGAGAAAGTCAAACGAGGGGAAAAAGAAAAACTTTGGCAGGGCATGGTAGCTCATGTCTATAATCCCAGCACTTTGGGAGGCAGAGGCTGGAGGATCTCTTGAGACCAGGAGTTCGAGAACAGCCTGGGCAACATAGTGAGACCCAGTCTCTACAAAAAGTTTAAAAATTAGCCAGGCATGGTGGCAAGCACCTGTAGTCCCAGCTACTCAGGAGGCTGAGGCAGGACAACCACTTGAGCCCAGAAATTGAAGGCTGCAGTGAGCGATGTATGATTGTACCACTGTATTCCAGCCTGGGCAATAAAGCAAGACCCTAAGAAAAGAAAGAGGGAGGGAGGGAGGACAGAGAGAGAGCAAGGGAGGGAGAAGCAAGAGAGAGGATGGAGGGAGGGGAAGGAGGAGAGGAAAGGGAAGAAGGGAGGGAAGGAGAGGGGAGGAAAGAGAGGGCAGAGGGAGGGGGAGGGGAAGGGAGGGAGGAAGGAAGGAAGGGGAGGGAGACAGGGAAGAAAGAAAGAAAAAGAGAAAGAAGGAGGTGAAAGGGAAAGGAAAGGAATCCTCCATCAACTCCAAAGAAGAACGGGGTAAAAAGAAAAAACAGGCCGGGCGTGGTGGCTCACGCCCGTAACCCCAGCACTTTGGGAGGCTGAGACGGGCGGATCACAAAGTCAGGAGATCGAGACCATCCTGGCTAACACGGTGAAATCCCGTCTCTACTAAAACTACAAAAATTAGCCAGGCGCAGTGGCAGGCACCTGTAGTCCCAGCTACACGGGAGGCTGAGGCAGGAGAATGGCATGAACCCAGGAGGTGGAGCTTGCAGTGAGTGGAGATCGCCCCACTGCACTCTAGCCTGAGGAACAGAGCGAGACTCCGTCTCAAAAAAAAAAGAAAAAGAAAAAGAAAAAAACAAGTAGGACAAACATAAAACATATAAAAAGATGGCATAAATAGATCTACATCTATCAGTGACTACAATAAATGTAAATGGAATAAACTCTCCATTTAAAACACAAAAATGATCAGATGGGATTAAAGAAAAACTTGGCTCCAGTCTGTTAAAAAAAGATGTATTTAAAACCAGAACAATGGAAAGTTTAAAGTAAGAAAAGAAAGAAAAATTATACAGTACACAAATAGTAACCAACAGAAGACTGGTGTGGCTAGGGCCATTACCTCACTGATACAAATTGATAGAATGGGAAGATAAGACAGTTTTCAACTTGTTTGCACCTAATAACATTACCTCAAAACAAAGCAAAAACTGACAGAGCTCCAAGAATAAAACATATCCACCATCACAGTGGAAGAATATCTTGGTAACTGATCAACTAGGAGAAAAAAAAACTCAGAAAGGATGCAAATAATTTTGAACAGCATAATCAAAAAGCTTGATCTTATGAATTTATACAGAACTCCAAAATTGGAAAATATACACTATTTTCCAGAACAAAAAGATCTTATGCTAGGCCATAAGCAAGCCTCAGCAATTTGAAAAACCAAAAAAAACAAAAACAACACTGGTACCATAGAGGCTATTATTCTTGGACCATAACACAGTTAAGGTAGAAATCAATAAAAAGCTAATTAGAAAAATGCCATAGATTTGGAAATGTAAAACACCCCTGTAAAAAACTCACACATGAAATAAATCAACACAAACTAGAAAATACTTATTAGAACTGAATAATAGCAAAAGGACTATAAATCAAAACCAGTGGGATGCAGCTAACATGGTATCAGAAGGCAATTTATAGCCTTAAATTATTACAACAGAAAAGGGAAATTTGTGAGCTAAGTATCTGACAACAGAAAGAAAAAGAACAGAATTAGCCCATGGAAGTGAGTGGCATGAAATACTATAGACAAGAGAAAAGAAAATTAAGAAAACATAAAACAAAAATTATAATTGTTAATAAAAGCAAAAGGTAGTTCTTAGAAAAAGACTAATAAAATAATAGACTTCTTGCAAAACTGATCAAGACAAAAAAGCACAAATTATCACTATTGAAATAAAAAAGGACAATATATCCACACTTCTTATAGACTTAAAAAATACAACTAAAAGATACTATAGGCTGGGCATAGTGGCTCACGCCTGCAATCCCAGCACTTTGGGAGGTCGAGGTGGGCGGATCATGAGGTTGAGAGATCGAGACCATCCTGACCAACATGGTGAAACACTGTCTCTACTAAAAATACAAAAATTAGCTGGGCATGGTGGTGCACACCTCTAGTCCCAGCTAACTGGGAGGCTGATGCAGGAGAATCGCTTGAACCCAGGAGGTGGAAGCTGCAGTGAGCTGAGACTGTGCCACTGCACTCTAGCCTGGTGACAGTTCTAGACTCCATCTCAAAAAAATAAAAAAGATAAATACTTGAGGTTAATACATTTGAAAAATTAGATAAAACAGACATGTCCCTTAAAAAACACAGGTTAGCAAAACTGATACAGAAAAAAAGTTTAAAAACCTAAATAGTCCCAATAATTTTTTTTTTTTTTTTGAGACAGGGTCTTATTCTGTCACCCAGACTGGAGTGCAGTGGCGCAATCACAGCTAACTGCGTCCTCGACCTTCTGGGCCCATGCCATCCTCCCACCTCAGCCTCTCCAGCAGCTGGGACCACAGGCATGGGCCACCATAAATGGCTGATTTTTCTTTTTTTGTTTGTTTGTTTAGTAGAGACAGGGTCTCCCTGTGTTTCCCAGGCTGGTCTTGAACTCCTGGGCACAAATGATCCTTCCATCTTGGCCTCCCAAAATGCTGGGATTACAGGCGTGAGCCACCATGCCTGGCCCCAATAATAATAATAATTTTTTTTTTTTTTGAGACGGAGTCTCGCTCTGTCACCCAGGCTGGAGTGCAGTGGTGCGGTCTGGGCTCACTGCCAGCTCTGCCTCCGGGGTTCACGCCATTCTCCTGCCTCAGCCTCCCGAGTAGCTGGGACTACAGGTGCCCCGCCACCACGCCCGGCTAATTTTTTGTATTTTTAGTAGAGACGGGGTTTCACCGTGTTAGCCAGGATGGTCTTGATCTCCTGACCTAGTGATCCGCCCGCCTCCCAAAGTGCTGGGATTACAGGCGTGAGCCACTGTGCCCGGCCAATAATTATTATTATTATTTTTTTTGAGACAGAGTCTTGCTCTGTCACCCAGGCTGGAGTGCAGTGGCATGATCTCAGCTCACTGCAACCGCCACCTCCCGGGTTCAAGTGATTCTCCTGCCTCAGCCTTCTGAGTAGCTGGGATTACAGGCGCATGCCACCACACTCAGCTAATTTTCGTATTTTTAGTAGAAACAGGGTTTCACCATGTTGGTCAGGCTGGTCTCGAACTCCTGATCTTGTGATCTGCTTGTCTCGGCTTCAAAAAGTGCTGGGATTACAGATGTGAGCCACTGCACCCAGCCCCAATAAGTATTAAAAATAATTCTTCTAGGAGGGAAACACAGACAGCTACTAGACACTAGGAACTGTTCTACTTCTTAAGCTAGATAATGGGGTACATAGGTACTCATTTTACTACATATACACTGTATACTTATTTGAATGATATATATATATCAATATAAAAATAAGCTTTTTCAGTAGAAGCTGTGGAAATACTCCTTGAATTATAACATGAATCACAAACATTCAACATGCAGACAACGTATGCCCCCAGACAGCTGCCCTGCTTCCTGGGGTACAGAATAGTTAACAGTAAGGTCATAAAAATAATCATCATCAATATTCATAGTTTCCTATGTGCTAAGGACCGAGCTAAGAGCTTTACACAAATTAATTCATTTAATTTTCACAATAACCCTATATGGTAGTTTCTACCACTCTAACATCATTAGTAAATGGAGAAGTCAATATCTGAATCCAGAGTTTGAATACCTAAGGTCTTTTTTTTTTTTTTTTGAGACGGAGTCTCACTCTGTCACCCAGGCTGGAGTGCAATGGCGCAATCTTGGCTCACTGCAAGCTCCACCTCCTAGGTTCATGCCATTCTCCTGCTTCAGCCTCCCAAGTAGCTGGGACCACAGGCACCGGCCTCCACGCCCAGCTAATTTTTTGTATTTTTAGTAGAGACAGGGTTTCACCGTGTTAGCCAGGATGGTCTCGATCTCCTGACCTCGTGATCCACCCGCCTCAGCCTTGAATACCTAAGTTCTTAAACATCCACCTGAGATGGGGCTTCACTTAGAGAAAAAAATTCCTCAAGCAATCAGATTTCCTTCTTACCAGTTGATAGGAGAAACTCAAAACTTTCCACAGCAAAGTCCTCTAAGTAGTGGCTATAACCTCAGCTGAGGTCATTAAAAAAATGTCACTTACAATGTCAATGAAATACTGAACTTCCAACAGTTCTATTCCATTACTGTATTTCTCACTACACATTATCATAGTACTATGCACTAATTTAAATTCCAAATAATCGAGTATACTTTTTGTTGTTGGCTTCCCATAGTCGCATAAACCTAAACAGCTTTAGTCAATTGGCAGGAGGCGTGTGTGAAGAAAATTATGAGACGTACTATGTAAACCCTAAAATAGTGTGTTGATGGTCTATTCAGGAAAGAAAATGCCCTAACTCTTCTCTGGAACTTAAAACAATTCCAGGTGATCTTGCTTTTTGCTCATGCAGAGGAAGGTAGTTCCCATGGTATTTCTTCACTTCAAGTGAAATAACCACCACTCCCGAAGGCTGAAGAGGCATGCAATATTATTTCTTGAATAAGAAATAGATGAATACATTTTGTACTCTAATATTAAATTTCAGATCATATTCAGGGGTTAACTACCCGCCCCCCCCACCAAACACTCTTAACAACAGTAGAAATACTAAATTCAAAAATTAAAATGAACCCAGATGCTTGAATGTTTGAAGTCCTCTCACATTTTCTTGACATGTTAATGGAATTAAAACTTTTGGTTTTAATCTGAGTCCTTAAGGTTTCCACATACTTTTTTTTTTACTTACTCTTTACACTCTTTAGACACATGGGATGGTACTGTATATTTGCAATCCATGATCATTGTCAGTGTTTCACTGTCATTGGCTTCTTGAAAGGGTGGCTGCCCACACACCAACATGAAAAGGATCACTCCCAGACTCCAAATATCTATAAATCAAAGACATACTTTTAAATACTGGACTAATTAGAAAACCAAAAACATTAAAAGTGGGCTAACAATAATATTTTATCTTGAGCAGTCAAAAGCATTTATATCTCAAAGTACAAACATCCATGAAGGAAAAGAAGCCCCAATAGGGCAGGAAAGGCGTCTGTCTTCTTCACTGTTTTTATAGTAAGTGCTAGTAAACAGTGAGCGGTCAATGAATGTTCAATGAAGAGATAAACTAATGTCTTTGTTAATATAGCAATAACATCAACTGGAAAGTATCTGTCCAGGTGCCCAAGCCAACAGACAACACACTGCTGTTTCTCCCATTAGAATATATACCAGAAATAAAACTAATATATTAATACTCTGAGATCTGAAAAGAATTTTGCCTAAGGTCACAATTATCTCAAGTTGTTCTTTACCTCAATGCTAGTGAAGTAACCAGGTGAAGTAACTCATGTCATTTTATAGGCAAGAAAATTAAAGCTCAAGGAGGAAAGAAACATGGCCATCAATATAGTCAATCAGGAAAAAGACTGGTTATGTATTACGCCAGAGGATGAAACTAGGACCAAAGGTATAAGTAACCAAGAGGCACACTTCAGCTTGAAAATGGGGAACTACTCAATGGAGCCGTTACAATACCAGAAAAGGCAGTGAGTTATCCATCACTAAAAGTATTCCAGCAAAGGCGGGGCAAACATCTGTCTAAAATTCTGCATAAGGCATTTCTGCACCAATGGTAAGGCTGGACTACCTGACATCTAAGGACCTCTCAACTCTAGCATTAGACTAACTCTGACAGTAAGAAACAACTCCTTACCTCTTTCATCATTAAATAAAAAGCAAACCCATCAATCATATGGGAAAATGATCTTTTGTTCAGATGAAAAAAAATTTTGAAGATGAAAAGGACTTAGGAAAGGCATCACAAATCATTTATTCATTCCAGAAACTAAAGAACAGACATGATAATATAAACATTCACATAATTAAGAAACCAATCCAAGAAGTATTCTAGACCACAAAAGGCTTAAAAGAGAATGGAAGGGCAGACCACACGGCCTTTGTCATCACATCTGTTAACATTCAACTGCTGTTTCCATTTAAACTTAAAACACCCAAAATAATGTAGGTTCCATGTTATTTCCCAAGATAATTAAAACTTAATATCTTTTCCTTGGTTCAAACTAAACAAAGACTGGCCACAAAGGCAGAAACTCAAAAGTTACACACAATGTGATTTTTCTATATGTACAATAAATTTTACTAAGGATACTCCGATGGAAACTAATGATCAGATGAAAAAAACAGACTGAAATTAAACATTTACATAAATGAAGATGAAAGGGAACTGTGGATCATTCAGTTCAAACCCTTGGCTCTGCAGTGTCCCTAAGAGGTCTGACATTGCTTTTTGAATGCATGCATTATCTGTCCCCGGACAGCAAGCTCACTCAGGAGTCCACTCTACTCACTTTCATTTCTTTGCCTTGACTTTGGAATCCAGAGAGCCATTCCCATTCAAAAATCAAACATATCTTAATAATGGTGACTAGTCACATCTATTCTTTAAATAGCCAGTGAAAAGAATCCATAACCCCAGTCCTAGCAGTACCTTAAGATTTTTTTTAAAGGACATTTATACAGTTGATGTTTAACTTAAATCCTCCTCTTTGTACCACTTGAACCTGCTATTTTGGGTCACTTGTCCCAACTCCCAAGCCACCACTGTGAACAAGTGGCAATTACAATTATTCTCCCTTTATTGCAATGTGTCCTTCATTTACAAAAAGTTATGTTGTAGAAATTCACTGTAAAGTAAATCCCACCTTTCCAACTATGTCCATTATACAAGGAGGGTAACCTACCAAGTTTAAAAAAATAATATATACTTGGCTATCCCTCCACAGCAAAATAGGGGATGATTTTAAATGGCTTACAATGAAAATACATAAACAATAAAAATCCAGGTAGTTAAAAACTTTTTCTTCTATTGTTCAAATATTGACAATGTTTAACGCAACTACTTATAATCATACCTAACTACTAATACATATGCATTTGAAATACAATAAATACATATCTTTCCATATAAGTCCTACAAAACATCAACTTTTATAAAATGAGTTTAATTACATTATTTCCTGTACTATCTCATACTATAACTGTGCATAAACCAGTTTGGTTTTTTACCTTTTGGTTTTTTACCTCTTGTCCATGCCAAACTGGGTACCTGATAGTGCAATTATTCAAAATAACGTTTTAAAAATACAATGAACAATATAAATATCAACTAACAATTACCCAACATTCTCGTTTGACTGAAGAAAACTTTCTTTCTCTGTTAAAGATTAGCCTCACAAACAACAAGAAGTTCAATTATTTGGAAATTCTCTCTTCAGGACGATTTGTCCAATCACCTTAACACACTCTGCTTGCTATGATGTGACACACGATTAGAAGACTAAAAAAGAAGAAAAGCAACATAAAACCACACTTTCCAGTTAAGGCTCAAATAATTTCTAAATATAGCCATGCTAAAAGGTTGAAAAACTTAGAAATACAATTCTATGTCAAGTAGTTGGCTAAGCTAAATGACATAATTTGAAGCATTTAAACTAGAAAAGAACAGCAGGGTAACTAAGTTTCAGAGAGGGCAAATGACTCTCCCACTGAGACAATGTGATTATTCAAGGGGCCATTTATTCCACATATTTATTTTCCAGACTTTTTATTTGTCTTCTTACTTTACTTTTGTCTTTGAATAATTTTACTTTTTCATCCCAAGGGCCAAAGGAAAGAATAAAAACAGGCCACTAAACAGAGTGCTATGACTTTAGCCAAACTATTTTAAAATGTGTTCCCAATCTTTAAAATGGGAGTACTAATAGTCATCTACTGTCTTGTAAAGCTACTGTGGGCATTAAATGAATTAAAACAGAATCCATGCTAAGCATTCAGCACAGAGAAAACATTCAAAGGTGGCTGCTGCTGCCCTGCCCCGCTTCATCTGTGGCAGGCACTGTTCTTGGCATAGCAGACAGAGATGAATGAGAGATGCCCTTGTCCTTACAAGCCTCCCAAGCCACTAAGGATGCTCCAGTGGAAATTAGCGAAACAGATATGGGAAACAGACAGTAAGTAAGTTCAAGGAGGCACAAAGCCAACACAGTTTGAGATGAGAGGGAGAAGAAACAGGGAAAGCTTCTTATTCTTAGTAATTGAGGTTTTTTAAAAAAAGGTGATGATTCAGGAGCTTGGGTCCCCAGAATTAGACATCTGGTATTATAGGACTAAGAATGGCATCAACAAAAATTATCCACCATATTCCTCCACAAATGGGGGTGGGAAGTGGTATGTCTTAATATAACATTCATTTTAAGCCGGGAACAGTGGTGCATGCCTACAGTCCCAGCTAGTACGGAGACTGAGGTGGGAGGACCACTTGAACCCAGGAATTTGAGGCCACAGTGTGCTAAACCACATCTGTGAATAGCCACTGTGCTCTAGCCTGGGCAACATAGCCAGGCCCCATCTCTTAAGAAAAAAGAAAAACCGTTCATTTTAGAGAATATTTGTTATCTTTTTCCGTAAGAAAAAAAAAAAACATGTTAACAAAACTACAAACTCCTAACGTATAGACCACAGCCTCAGCTTGAGATCTTAAGACTGCAAGGGATCACTGAAACCGTAAATGGGGGATGGGGGTGTAAGGGAGCAAAATGTACAGGGGACCTTACGCTATAATCATTTCCAAAAAATGTTAATGGAATTGTCTATTCACATTAAAGATCCACGGGTTACCAAACATCAACCATCTGAATCAAATTTCATATAGATAGGACTATCTGAAGTGTATGTTTTTATTTCAGACCCAGCTATAGGTGCTTGGTTAATAAAAATGAAAAAAAGGAAATATTTAATAAATGTAATCAGCTTGGTTAAAAAACAAAACCCCAACTCATGGAACTATAGGAAGGAGTGAAGAGATAATGAAGTTTTTGATAATATAAAGGGTGGGAGTTATAAGTTTCCCCTTACTGGTTGCCTTCGAGCTAGCTGGAAATGAGGTCACAGAAAGGAGCACTGAAGTCTCATCTGGCTAACACTCAGCAGGTCTATATATCATAACATAACTGAATTATGCTATTTCTAGGGTTGGGGTAGAGTTTAAGATCAAAATGAAAACAAAACAGAGTAAAAGAACATGCTAATCATTCATCTGAGGAAAAGCAAATGCCAACAGCATGGGGAGGGGACTACAGGACTACTGAGAGGTTTCCTAAAAAGTCATTTCTAAAGTGAATTATCTATACAACAAAAGAGGAGGATTAGAAAATAATAAAAATGGGAAGACCAGAAGAAGGGTTTTAGGTAGAAACCTCTATTTTTTCCTTTTAATAGCTTTCTTTTATCAGTATAGCCATAAATCATGAAAGAAGCAATAGAAGTAGAATGTTCTGAAACCACAGCAGATAAAATAGGGGCACCTTTTACAAGACCACTTAACAGCTGCCAGGATTTATGCAATCACTTTTCAGTTCCAAGTAGGGTCACAAGCCACTGACATATGACCTAACACTAATGTAGAAGGCAATGCTTTCTTAGAATAGCAAGTATTGTTTCAGAAGTGTGTAGGTCCCAGGAGTTCTATAATAAAACCTAGGACCTTTGTTTTTTGTACAACACTCAGAAACCTAATTGCCCACGTTTATCCATCTGAATTTCTATTTACACAGAAGAACTACATGTCTGCATTCAAAATTATGTAGAGCTTTGGTTACTAATGATTCTTTCTTGTTCCAAAAAGATCAGTGGTTAGTTTTAAGGAACTTGACTAGAAAGCATTCCAGAAGTAGAAAATGGTCAGGTCATCTGAATAGCATAAGAAAGAAACAGAAGAGGAATGAAGAACTTGCACAAGTTTTTTAGATCTGTTTTCTGATATGTCTAGTATTCCTAGTTTTATCAATACTTTAGTTAGAAGCAAGGTTTTATTATTTAACAGGGAAATGGTCCCCCCCCCTAAAAAGAATGAATGCCATCATCTGATACCTATTTTAAAACACTCCTTTCTCAGACCTTAATTCATCTAAATGTCCCTTGGGGACTTCAAAAATCAATGCTGCTAAAACTAAGCTTATCATTTTTTCCCCCAAGTTTATTTCTCCCCATCTACCCTGGTCGGTACAATGCAAACTTAGGAGACATTCCAGACTCCCTACTCTGAGGGTCCTCTGACTTCCACACCAAGGAGGCACTGCCAATTCTATCACGTGCTTAAAATCCTCCAATGATCTTCATCTTCCCCAAGGTATTCCCACACTGCCCTCCAACTTAGAAACCTGGGCTACCTAACAATTTCAGCATCATCACAATGGGCTGTGATTACAGATATTCTATTTCCCTCCATTACTTGGAGCTCCTTGAGTGCAGAATAGGGCCTTCTGTTGAGCAGGCACTAGTCTACACTCAGCTAGGGCCTGCTCAACAGAAGTTTGCTGAATGAAACCCTGAAATTAAAGAGTTCTGCAAATACTGTGGGGCCCCCTCAAAAGGCAGCTGATGCAGAGTTTTAGGGTACAGAGGAAGGTGGTGGTTATTCCCAATTCTACATACACACACACACACAAAGGAAAAAAAAGGTAAGAGGAAAAAGAGACTAAGAAGTGCTCAGAGCAGACTGTGGTGGGATAAATCAGTGAAGATAAGCTGCAGTTTATTTCAGTCACCTGTTTAAGGCCCTATGAAAACTTGTTTTTTCAAGTAAAACAGAAAAAGTTCAAAAAGTCAAAGTGTTATCAATCACATATTGTGAGAATGCACACATTCACACAAATCCAAACCAGACAAGCAGCAGACACCCTACCAACTCAGCATTCCTTCATAAAATCATTTTACAAACCTGCTATTTGTACCACTCAGGAAGAATACTTTACAAATGAAAATGGAAAGATAAGATGGCGAAAACATCATACTTGGGCGATTTCTTTCAGTGTGCCCTAATGAAAATAGCATGCCTGGCCTAAAGCTCCAGAGAGACCTGGTTCAAATCCTCTGATGGCTGCTTAGCTGAGTTTCAATATGGATACTCATCCAAGGGGAAACTGCTTCACCAGGGATACAGAGTGACTTTTTAAATTTAGTTTCAAGCAGTGATTTCACATTTCAAATTTCCCACAAGATTATGACAAATGCAATGCAATTTTAGGCATATATGCCTAACTTCAAACTAGAAAGAAGAAACATTTAAATTTAGTACCACATCTAAAAATGTCCAATTCTATTTGTCTAGTCAGTCAAATGCAACTAGATTAGACACCTATATGAATTAGCATTTTACACATTTGATTTGGAGTGTCCACCAACTAAATGTTTTAGTTTGATAGCTAGTGGAGTATTTTGATGTTTTCTTAAGTTGATGTTAAAAACACAGTCTTTTGTGTGAGGCCGAGGTGTGCTAACATAAGACGAATATACAAGCTATTAAAACACCAGTTGATAAAAATCACCTGCTGCAAATGGCAGGCTAAGAAAATGGGTTCTCTTTCAAAAAGCAAAAAAGTTTAATGAAACAAAGCTTTCTGGGCACTGGGGATAAAAGTCAAGCAAGGTATGTCCTTTAACAGAAGATACATTATGCAGGTTTCTCTAAAATGTTTAAGCTTGCCAGGAAACTAACTTCCTCATTTGAGAATAAAGAGAAATGAAATTTAAATAGCAAATTTAATATAACAAATTTCAAAATTCAAAATATTAGCTCTTGAAATGTTTGTTTTGGCTAGTTCTCCATGCATAACACCTAAATGAGACATGTGGTTTTAAAATGTATGCAATTTATTTTCCTGTATTTAAAAATATCAGTATATCTTTCTAGGAATTACAATAAATACACAACCTGGTTGGTTCCATGTAGGATTATAACTTTCAGATTTTCCTTCATATTAAAATTTTAGAAAAGTTCTCTCAAATATAACCACACATTTCTTGTTTTTCAAATTAACACTACTTTTTTCAGATTATGAAAGTAGTGCATATTTAACGCCAGTAAGATTTATTAGCAGCCTGTGGGAGGGCCCCCTACTCACCAACACTATAGATAATCCTTACTATTAGCCTATTAGGTAAAATTATGAAGATCTGTTTTAATGTATACTGACCTGATTATTTTTTCCCTAATTTCTTTAAGGTATATACAACAAAATTCACCATTTTTAGGGTGCGTTTCTCCAAGTTCTCACAAATGCAGTCACGTAACAAATACCACAATCAAGATACAGAGCAGCTGTATTACCCCAAAATTTCCTTTGTACTTCTTGTAGTCAACCTTTCCCCAAGCCCAGTCCCTGACAACCACAGCTATTATGTGTCCTTGCAAGTTTTGCCTAGAAATGGAGTCACAGAGTATGTAGTCTTTGCCGTCTGGTTTTTCTCAATAATGCATTTGAGATTCACTCACGTTGTTGTACACATCAATAGGTCACCATTTTTCATGGGTGAGTAGTATTCCATTGTGTAGATGTTCCACAATTTATTTCAGTTTGGGACAGTAATGAATAAAGTCACAAAAAAAGTGTGTACAAGCTTTTGTATAAACATAAATTCTCATTTATCTTGGGTAAATACCTAGGAGTGAGTTTGCTGGGCCACTGCTGGGTAAGTGTATGTTCTTCTTTCTAAGAAACTGCCAAATGATTTTTCTAACTGGTTATACAATTTTACATTCCCACCAGAAATGTACAAGCGTTTCAATTGCTCCATTCACACCCTTGCCAGCTCTTGGTATTGTCAGTTTAAAAAATTTTAGCTATTCTAATAGGTGTGTTTTTAACTTGCATTTCCCTAATGACTAATGGTGTGGAACATCTGCATATGCTTATCTGCCATATTATGTCTTTTTTGGTTAATTATTCATAATTTTTCTTTTTTGGATCATGCTCTTGGTACTGTACAGAATATCTTTGCCTAAGCTAAGGTTGCAAAGATCCCCTATGTTTTCTTCTAGAAGTTTTATAGTTTTCCATTTTACATTTACATCTATGACACAGATTGAGTTTTTACAAATGGAGTGAGGTACTGATCAAGGTTCATTTTATTGCATATGGATATCAAACTGTTGCCACAGCATTGCTGAAAAAAAAAAGCTCTTTCTCCATTGAATTGCTTTAGCACCTTTGTTGAAAATCAACTGGCCACGTATGTGTAGGTTTATTTATGGACTTTCTATTCTGTTTCACAGATCCACCAGACTACCCTTTGCCAATACAGTCTTTATCATTGTAGCTTTTCTACTAAGTCCTGAATAATTATTTGCAAGGTTAAACTTTTTCTTCTTTTACTGGCTAGTTATATCACTTCTTTAATAAATTCTCTTTTCATTTGTCTATAGGGGAGTTTGTCATTGATTTGTAAGAACTCTTTCTACATTAAGAATAGTAACCATTTCCTATATTACAAATATTGCCCCAACTTGTTTGCATTATAATTTTGTTTCAAATAATATGTGTACTACATCCATCAACTGCAATCAAAGCTATTACCCTTTTCCTTATGACTCTTGCTTAGAAAGGCCAAGATAGTATGAATATTCGCTTTTTTTCTTAATTACTCATATACAAATCCTTAAATCACCTGGAATTTACTTTGATATAGACATACATAGAAATCAATAATTTCTTCTCCAAATGTTGAATTTTTCCAGTCAATTTATTAACTTTCTTTTATGTCGTCTAATAATAGAGGAATTTAAAATGATTAGACCCTGTTCTTTTTTCTGCATCATTCAGGAATGACCAGCTGAAGAACCATAATAAGATACAGAGGTGCCCATGGGGCATCAGTATGCCAAAAAGCCACAAAGCAGACACTGATATGTCTATTCAACAAATGTGTGGCAGCACTATTTGCCAGGCACTGTGCTAGGCGCTGAGGTATAATCATAATGAAACCTAAAAGGTTGGCAATGAAGGGACCTAGGTGACACAGCACCACTGGACTTCGTGTCCTAGGACTTGCCAAAATTCACCTCTGTTCATTCACTCACACAGAACGTAACAACTACCTGGCTTTAAAAGATGCCTCCATCTTATCTTCCATCAAAGATTCTCCTTTTAGAGCTGCTTCCATGGTAAGTAGGTGCCTTGCCTTACCTCCAGAGGTGCCCAGAAGCACTGTTCAAGAACACTTGAACTTCAGGTGGCAAGGAGAGGCGCATACCGTGTTTTTTAAGTTTTTTAAGTTTTCGATGATGATTTCATGATTCTTTCTCATCTTGCTGCTATCAATCAGGGCACCTGACTTTAGGAGGTCCCTGTTACCTATCAGCTGACAGCTGGAAATACGAATTTACTGAACTTGCTAGAATTATATGTAAAATTAACTCAATTAGGGTCTGAGTGAGACCCTGAATGACAGCTACCAGCAAAATACATGAGCTTTTGTACATGGACTTCGGATAGTCCATTTCATCTACCAGGAGTCTTTATTTGCTTGCTTCCTAGTGCTCTGCTGGGTTTAGGACAACTCAAAAACTGATAAGTGATCAATAGGCAGTCCTCTAATTGGTAAGATTCACGGATAGCCAAGGATTTTGAAGACGGTTTATCTTATATAAAGTAACATAAAAACAATTTTGGAAAGCCTCCTTACCATATGAAAAGCTGCCCCCTTTATTCTCCTGACAACAGCTGGAGGAGTCAAAGGTTACAAAGTCAGGGAACACTCAAGTTCTCTCTATTCTTGCCTCTACTAATTAATAAATTCATTTTGATACTGAAGCTAGATGGTAAATCCAAGATTCTTATCAAGTTGTTTACTGATATTGATAATATAGCCTTGCATGGGATAGAGGGCAAGGTACCTCACAAACTGATAACTGAGTACAAAACTAGAACTAATCTAAAACCAATGGAATCTTCTGTCTCCAGGTGGAACATAATGGGTTTCAGCCAAATGAAGGTTTTCTGTAATAACTTAAAAAAAAAAAAAAAAAGCCTTGTGAAAAGCTCTGGGAGTAACACGAATACATGAGCTGAAATTCGAAGTCATAAGAGCCCTTTGTAGACCTTAAGCAAAAATCCATATAAGAATCTTAAAAGTGTGACTTCAGGAGTTTCAATGGATCACAAATGTTCCTAAAAATGATTAAACCTAATCAATGTATATTATACACAAATTATCAGGTTTTCTTGGTAGAGTATCTTATTAAAACTCTGAAAGTAGGTAAATTTGGGGGGAAAAAAAAAACCCAGCCACTCTGATACAAGAATACAAGCTTGGTGCTAACATTTAATACGTCTCATTGTAAATCAACTGATGGGTGTTCTAGTGTATACATTAGTATATACACAAAACACTTTGTTAAGCCAGTTTCGGTCCTCTAGAAACTAATCACTACTGAATACAAAGCTGAGAATCACAGCCTGGAACATGGTGGTGAATCAGTGACACCATCGCAGGGGCATCCTTCCATCTACTGGAGCTCTCAATCCATGTTAAGTCTCTTTTAAACTCTAACAAGGGCCTCCAAATGTCAGTGGAGAGTTGCTACATACAAACTCTGTTATACAAAATGGGTTTTTAAGAAAACCATATAAAATATACCAAACAGCACAAGTCTATCTGACTTTAGGAAATAAAAAGAACACTGTACCCAATGACTTGATGTTTCCTTTGGAAACAGATCCATTTATAACCTTACCTCCAATTTTCCATTACAATCTCCTACTCAAGTCATATCTATGAAATTTAAAACACACTAGGGAAAATGGAAGATCAAGTATATAAAACAACAATGAATGAGTCATGTATTCAAAGGCACAAAAATAAGAACACTATTTTACACATGTATTTTATGTTCCAAAGCTTATTTCAAAACTGTTTGTGTTCATCCAAATAGTTGTGGGTTCACTTTTTACTCAACCTCATAAGCTTGCAAGATCAGATCCAGAAAAGGCTTCACAGTGTTCAACAAACACCTCTGAAACTAACCCAAAATGTATGTTTGTATCTCTCTGAAGACAGGAACCACAGCCTTCACTGGGTCCTCTAAGAGTCTAGGACTCATTAAATATATATAAGGCAAAGAAAAGGAATTACGACATGAGCAAAGAAATCAGGAAGAGCCACAGAGGGTGACCACAATTAATGTAATCTTCATTTCCTTGGTTCATCTCTGTAACATTTATTAATTTAAATAAACATTAAGAGCTTGTCATGTTTGCCAGGTGATAGGACACTGACAAAATATAAACAAACACACAGTCCCCTCTCTCAAGGACTTTACTATTGAGCAAGGGGGACAAGTGAGCCATCTGGAGTGAGGCAGGCTTGGCACTGCCCCATCCAATTCAAAGAGAAAGGGCAATCAGAGCATGTGTTCTCCTAACTTCATCATCCTCCTTTTTTAGCCATCCACAGCCCCCCTTTTATTTTTACCCAGCAAAATAGTATTCCTACTCTGTGCCTGGCTGCATCCCAGGTGCCGAGATTTAGATACATCTATGAAGAGGGTCTCACTCTAAAAGGTGTTGTTTTCCTACTCACCAGACACAGTATAACAACGGTTGAGAACCTATAATTTTTTTCTTGGGTTTCAGAGTTTAAAATCTAAATTAAAATTTTAAAAATATTAAATTAGACACTGTTTACACTACACTAGAAATAATTTCTGCTGGGCGCGGTGGCTCACGCCTGTAATCCCAGCACTTTGGGAGGCCGAGACGGGCGGATCACTAGGTCAGGAGATCGAGACCATCCTGGCTAACACGGTGAAACCCCGTCTCTACTAAAAAAATACAAAAAGCTAGCCGGGCGAGGTGGCAGGCGCCTGTAGTCCCAGCTACTCGGGAGGCTGAGGCAGGAGAATGGCGTGAACCCGGGAGGCGGAGCTTGCAGTGAGCTGAGATCCGGCCACTGCACTCCAGCCTGGGCGACAGAGCCAGACTCCGTCTCAAAAAAAAAAATAATAATTTCTTATTACGACTCTATATAAGGCTAATAGATCAACCTGATGACCACACATACAACTTGCTAACGTGCTGGGACAGGGATTCCCCAGGAACTGAGACCGGTCACTAACTGGTCCCACCTGGCCCCTCTCAGTGAGCACAAGAGAGTGATCAAGCATAGCAGCCTGCGTATAAACAAACAAACCGATTCTTTTTTTTTTTTGAGACAGTGTCTCACTTTGTCGCCCAGGCTGGAGTGCAGTGGCATGATCTCAGTCCACTGCAACCTCCGCCTCCCAGGTTCAAGTGATTCTCCTGCCTCAGCCTCCTGAGTAGCTGGGAGTACATGCATGCGCCACCACGCCTGGCTAATTTTTACATTTTTAGTAGAGACAGAGTTTCATCTGGTTGGCCAGGCTGATCTCAAACTCCTGGCTTCATGTGATCCACCTGCCTCAGCCTCCCAAAGTGCTGGGATTAAAGGCGTGGAGCCACTGCACCTGGCTCGATTCTTTACTACATTCTAAAACACTAAAATAACTTTTAGAGTTCAGTCTGTTCAGCAACATGCAATGCGAATAACAGGATTCCAAATTTATTGTGTTAGAAAGTTTGCTCTAACTGTTAATTTTTTGTATTGCAAACTTATCTTTCTTCTTCAACAGGCATACATTTCTTACCTCAATAAGTTTTTTTAAAAAAAAAAGAAAGAAAGAAAAGAAAGAAAAAAGAAAATTTAGTATTTTCAACTCCCTAAAGGTTTCTCATGTTATGACCTAAGGTGAATGTAAGTTGATTCAGTTTCCATATGTATTTTTGTACTAAAATAGCTACTGTTTTGAGTGTTTTGAAAAGCCTTTCTGAAGTTCTAAGAAACTAACCTGCTATCAAACACCAAGACTGTCGTTTCTTATCTAACATTTTAAAAAAGAAATAAAAATCCCTACTTTAGAAGTTAACCTATTCCCTAAATATAAATAACATTCTGAAAGTTAAATACAACTAAAAACAACATGTGAGAAAAACACAAGAGCAAAGGTCCCGGGCCTGCCCTTCCTCCCCATTTTCCCACGGCAGCCAACATTTCAGAAATTCCCGAGGACAAATTTCCAAAGGGGACAAGGGTATCTCGGATACACTTCCTCCCACATTGAGAAAGAGGCAGGAAAGGAAAATGAGGCCAGGGTCTAATGTTAAGTGTCCCTCTGGGACCACAGCAGCAACACCATAGAAACATAAAGCATCCTGTGATTCTTCCCAAAGCAGCAGCACTGAGACAGTGACATCTGATGGACT
This sequence comes from Rhinopithecus roxellana, assembly GCF_007565055.1. Classification (NCBI taxonomy): domain Eukaryota; kingdom Metazoa; phylum Chordata; class Mammalia; order Primates; family Cercopithecidae; genus Rhinopithecus; species Rhinopithecus roxellana. The sequence goes on along the minus strand of NC_044549.1, from coordinate 196,845,719 downwards.
GAGGGTTAATTTTGTGTCTGGCATTATGCTAAGTACTTTACTTATATTCATTCTTTTAATCCCCTCAACAATCCTAAAGGCAGGAACTATGAACCCCATTTCACAAATGGAGGCAACAGAGCCCAGAGATGCAAGTCAAGTGGGGAAAGAGAACAGGCAGGGCTGGGGTCCTACACCTCTGGAGAAGCTGAGGCCTCGCTGAGGGGAGACATGTAGGCAAGAAAATCAAGGGCAAGAGTGGCTAGGCAGCAGAGGGAGATGGATAGCCCTGAGGTAGGACCAAGCTTGGAGTGTGCCTAACAGCAAGGAGACAGCGTGGCTGGAGCTGAGGGAGCAACTGGGAAGGTAGTGAGAGGGAAGTCTGGGAAGAAATGGAGATGACAATCTTTTGGGCTGTGTTGGCCACAGTGAGGATGGTGGCTTTGATTCAGACTGAAATGGAAGGTCTCTAAATAGTTTTCAGCAGAGAAATAACATGATCCAACTTGAATTGTACAAAGAAAGGGTAAACATTGTTTTCCTTATGAGTAGGGGTTACCTGAAACTGCCACCTTAGTCTTATGACCCACGGAATTCTCTCCTTACAGCTACTCCCCACTGCAATTCCCGACATACTCTTGCCCGGAGCCCCAGATCCTCCTCTCAACTGGAACTTTCCACATCAGAGAACTGTGGTAGAAGAAACAAAGGAAAGAAAACCTACCCCTAAAATCCCTCCTTTCTCTTGTTTTCTTTCTAAAATACACACACTTATGCCAGTCAGCCCCATTAGGAAGCTCAGACAAACTACCCAGATTCAGCGCATGAGTTCTGCTTTGAAATATATATAAATATTAACTTTTCGTTTTTGTTCTTGTTCCTGTACCAGAACTTACAATAATCAATTGTGCACAACTTTGTCATTTTACACAGGATTTTAGAGGAAGGGGGTGGGCACTAAGGACCCTTTTAAAACAAACAAACAAAATGAAAAAATCCCTTTCTAATTAAAAGCACTAAGAGCCCTTAGAAAACTGCAAAGGTACTATGAACCCAAGAAAATGAGTTGGAATGAGGCGGTGTGGTAATCTGACTTGCAGAGGACCAGGGGCACTAATCAGAAGCTCCAGGGAATGGCAGTGGAAAGGAAACAGGCAGGACAGTCTCTGGGCTCCTCAGGGAAGAGGAAAGGACAAGCAATCAATGCAGAGGAGTTTCCAAAGGGGGTGTGTGGGGGAGGGTCTAGCTTGAAGTTTCAGACACTGGTTCTGAGGACACACATCAGAAAAAATTTCCAAGGGGTCTAAAATGTGGTTTTCACTTATCCCTAAATGAGCAGACAGTGGTTAAAAATGGGAGGCAGGGAAGAAGAAAAAAAATTAAGCTCCAATTATTAACGTCAAAAAAGAAATATTCCCTTTTACTCTTTAAACTTAAAAACAATTTTTAAAGAATATCAGAATTTAAAATGTTGAAAATATCTTTGTCCACTAATATCTAAAACTATTTGATTCTATAGGTTAAAATCAGCGGTAGGCAAGGCTGGATGCATATTAGAATTGCATGGAAGCTTCTGAATGTGAGCCTAAGCCACTTAAATCTGAATCATAATCTCTGGGGGTGGGGCCCAGGCAACATAGTTATTTTTGAAAAATCTCCCTCAGGTGAAACTGATGGATGGTGACCACTGAGAGCCACCAGTTTAAATCTTACCCTACCACTAAACTAGAATAAATTATACATTTGTATCAACATATATTTTGTTTGATCTGAGCCTTATAACACAGTGAGAACAATAAGTACCACAGCTAAAAATCAGTGGAGAAAATAAAAAACACATAAATGATTTCTATCATATTTTTCAGTCTGCTCAAATACTTTTATATGACTGAAAAACACACCTATATGGTACCTATAGACTACTTCCCATAAACATCTCATGCTCAAGAATCTTTACTAATTCTAAATACTTTTTATTTACAGAGGGTTTATGCCAGATCAATTTTTAATTGTGATTTCAGAAATATCTGTTTCTTACAGGCATGTGAAATTTCAGGAAGCTTAGGAAAAGATTTTCATTTTTTCCTTCTGGTTTTATATGACAAGTGATAACATTACAGATGCATAAAGTATCTTTCAGAGTATGTGACATTTCACTTGGCAGCTGGGTTATGGAAGGTGTGTGCTACATTTCTATGGATACATTGTTCATTTCTTGACAATTTTAATATTACACTAGTGACTATACCTGGGCCCCAGGCTGCAAGGCAGTTTGTGCTGGGCACACTTATCCATGCAGGTATTATTTTTAATAAAACTTACTGAGGTGCTACTTTAAAGAAGATCAAACTTCTTTTCCTAACCATAGAAGAGGCACAAATCATCCCTTTAAAATAGGTAATCCCAAACTCCACAGTCGGGAGTGGTCCCTGTGACACAAGCCTAATGTCTTCTAATCTAGAACTCATCAGGGCCTGTATATCCAAATGGCAAATAGTACAAGAGTAAGTAATATAAAAGTTAAATTCTGCCTCTGGGAAGAGAAGGTCCTCTGAAAAACTGAAACATTACTAAAACATTTGTTTCTAATAAACAATAACTTAAAATGGGAAATGAAACTACACATTCAAATTTGGTGCCACTTGGGAAGGACTATAAAAGTAAATACATTAATAGCATCTCTGGAATCTGAAATAAAAAGTGTTACCGATTCCTGTATAACTTACAATAGCAGTTTTTGTTTGTTTGTTTTTTGTTTTTAAGAGATGGGGCCTCTACCTTGCCCAGGCCTGTAGCACAGTGGCTATTTCCAGGCACTATCCCACTATTGATCAACACAGGAGTTTTAACTTGCTACATTTCCGAACTGGGCCAGTTCATCTCTTCTTAGGCAGCCTAGAGGTAACCCTGGCTCCCGACAGGTCACCATATTAATGTCCAACTTAGTGCAGACACCCGATCGGCATAATACACTACAGCCTGGAACTCCCGGGCTCAAGTGGTCTTCCTCCTGTCTCAGCCTCCTGAGTAGCTGGGACTACAGGTGTTTGCCACCACACACAGCTGTAACTGCAGATTATTTATAAACCAAAGAGAAAATTTCTGATTCGTTTATGACCATTTTAAAAAAAAATTTTTTTTTAAGAGATGGAGTCTCACTATGTTGCCCAGGCTGGCCTTGAACTCCTGGGCTCAAGCAATCTTCCCACCTCAGCCTTTTGAGTAGCTACAGGCACACACTACCAGGCCTGACTTCATTTATGTCCTTCTGAAATAGTTCAAAGTTTTATCAAAAGGTTTTACGGCTTACTTAGGCTGTACTATCTTACAAGCAGGAGCGATCCTTTAAAAAATATTTAAACATTTTAACATTATACATAATGCTACAATCACAACTCTTTTGGTGGACACCCATTTCCAAAATTCTCTAAAAGACTCTTTTACAGGAAAGAGTCTACTGAGGAGCTATTTTATCACAGACTAGGGTAGACAGAAAGAAATTACAGTCTTAAGTACAACTCTTGGCTTGATTATGTCAAGATTTCCAAAAACTGGCATATTATACAAATGATAAGAAACAGTAAGTTAATAGCTATAAAGAATGTCTCAATTTATATTTTATTAATTTACCTTTTCACAAGACAAGGCAATTCATTTCAGATAGACCAGAGATAGCAATTTTTAAATGCATACTGGATTTTAAAATGTTCTTTACATGTAGTAAGTTAAGCCAAATAAAGATGCTTAAGGATGCAATTCTAAGATAAGTCTATATCCTTCCTCATTATGGAACATTTTAAGGCATTATGACTCAGAAAAAGTTAAGAATCAGTGCTCTAAAATACAAGTACATACTTTTAACATGGTGAGGGGAAATGCTCTCACCTCAGTAGAGATAATTTTTCGGCTGATTATCTGATTTTATATTTATTTTTTAAAAATAAAAATACCAGTGTAAGACTGACATTTGTTAGCATGCAACACACTGCAAAATATAGTGTGTTTCTGTCGTATCGACCTTCATTCCCAGACCATCATCAGGCATTACTGCTAAAAACGAAAATCACAGTACACAGTAAGTCAGAAACACCCACACTGGGATACTTGCCTTCCAGTTAATGAATAATATGTATCTATATTCAAACTTTTCATTTTGAAATAATTACAGATTCACAAGAGTGGCCAACAAAACAAATGGACAGGTAAGTTTCATGTATTCTTCACCCAGTTTCCCCCAACAGTAACATCGTGCTTAAATATAGTAAAATACCAAAACTAGGAAACTGACATTGGTACAGTCCACAGAGCTTATTCAGATTTCATCATTTCACATGTATTTGTGTATGTAGTTTCTATGAAATTTTTATCACATGTGGAGATTTGTATAACCACCAGACACAGAAGTGCTCTATCACAAGGCTCCTTCATGCTATCTTTTACATGCACACCACCTACCACCATCTCTAATTCCTGGCAGCCACCAATCTGTTCTCCATTTTTACAGTTTTGTTATATCAAGAGAATTTTATAAATGGAATTACATAACATGCAACCTGAGATGATTGTTTTTGCCCCTTGGAATCCATCCAAGTTGTTGTATCAATAGTTTATTCCTTTTTATTGCTGCACAGTATTCCATGGTATGAATACACCACAGTATAACAATTAACATGTTGAAGGATAACACCTGGGCTGTTTCCAGTTTATGGCTATTATAAATAAAACTGCTATGAACATCCATGTACAGATTTTTGTGAATACAGGTATTCATTTCTCTGGGACAAACACCCGGTAATGCAATTGCATATTTAGTTTTATAAGAGCATATTTACTAGGCCAGGTGCGGTGGCTCAAGCCTGTAATCCCAGCATTTTGGGAGGCCGAGACGGGCAGATCACGAGGTCAGGAGATCGAGACCATCCTGGCTAACACGGTGAAACCCCGTCTCTACTAAAAAAATACAAAAAACTAGCCGGGCGACGTGGCGGGCACCTGTAGTCCCAGCTACTCAGGAGGCTGAGGCAGGAGAATGGCGTAAACCCAGGAGGCGGAGCTTGCAGTGAGCTGAGATCCGGCCACTGCACTCCAGCCTGGGCGGCAGAGCGAGATTCCGTCTCAAAAAAAAAAAAAAAAAGAGCATATTTACTTTTATAAGAAACTGTCAAACTATTTTTCAGAGTGTCTGTGGTAGTGATTTCTCTCCTTATTCTTTTCATAATTGTTTTAGTTATTCTAGGTTCTTTGCCTTTCCAGATACATTTTAGAATAATGTTGTCTATGTCTATAAAAGCCCTGCAGAGTTTTGACAGGAATTATGTTAAACCTATAGATCCATTTGGGGAAGACTGGCATCTGTACTATGTTGTATTCCAATTTATGAACATATGTCTCTCCATTTATTTAGGCCTTCTTTGATTTCTATCACTAATATTATTTTTTCGTTAGATGTGTTCTGTTAGATGTGTATCTAGGTATTTCACTTTCTTTAGCATGACTTTACATTTCAGTCTCTACATGTTCCTTATCAGTGTAGAAAAGCAATCGATTTTGTGTTGATCTAATATCCTGTGATATTGCAGAATTCATTTGATATTCTAGGAATTTTTCTGTAGATTCCATGAGATTGTCTATGTACACATTCATGTCATCTGAAAGCAGAGACAGTTTTATTTCTTCTTTTCCCATCTTTATATAACTTTCAGTACTATGTTGAGTAAAAGTGATATGTGTACATCCTTGCCTTGTTTCTCAACTTAGGACGAAAGCTTTGAGTCTTTTACCATTAAGTCGGATGTTATCTGCAGGGTTTTTGTAGATTGTCTTCATATAAAAAGTTGATGTTCCTCTCTATTCCTTGTTTAGTTAGAGCAGGCAAAGAGTAATATTTTAATGTAGGACAAAATACAGAGTATAAAGAAAAGATGTCTAGTTTTTTACACACCAATATGTGTGAGGACACACTCCATGACTCTAAACAACTTCCATTAAATGCTGAACTGCAAATGAGAAATGCTGTAGAGAATGTATATAGGCTTTTTGTGCATATTCAAGACTTAATCTAAATTCAAACATTTGCACTGTATCCATATGGAGCCATGTTTCAAGTAACTCAGCTTTCATTGATTACTGCATAATTAGTAGTAAGAATTAATGCAGAGATTGAATATTTCATCTTTGAAATAGTCTATAAACTAGGAAACACCTAACATAAAGGTTTTTAAATCCAGATCTGTAATATCCTAGAAGACTCCAAACCTTAGGTGAGATGATGAAGTTCTCAATACCAAATTTAATTCATTTTAACTTGAAAATAAGAATTTTCAGGAAAGTAGAAAAAGGTCATAAATAATGTCAGGGTTTTACAATTATTGAAAAGTTGTGAATCTATTATTTAAGAAACAATTTTCCCATTTTAGAGTTCCTATAATAATGAAGAAAATTTTAAAGTACAATTTTTTTTTTTTTTTTTTTTTTTTTTTTTTTTTTTTTGAGACGGAGTCTCGCTCTGTCACCCAGACTGGAGTGCAGTGGCCAGATCTCAGCTCACTGCAAGCTCCGCCTCCCGGGTTCACGCCATTCTCCTGCCTCAGCCTCCCCAGTAGCTGGGACTACAGGCGCCGCCACCTCACCCGGCTAGTTTTTTTGTCTTTTTAGTAGAGACGGGGTTTCACCGTGTTAGCCAGGATGGTCTCGATCTCCTGACCTCGTGATCCGCCCGTCTCGGCCTCCCAAAGTGCTGGGATTACAGGCTTGAGCCACCGCGCCCGGCCTAAAGTACAATTTTTTAAAGAGTAAGTTCTTTCCTAATGCTGCTCTGACAAAACCTTTATTTATCAAGAAATTCACTTGGAACCTCACTACAAGCAGGCCACCCCACAGGACAAGCAGCCATGCATCCATCAGTTTCAGCAGAGCCTGGTCGCTCAGCGCAAAGACATTACACTTGTCTTGGCCCAGCAGGCACAGGTTCATTGCCCTGTCTCTTCTTCCACTGTATAACCTGATGTGACAAGCAGCAATGAGTTCTCCACGGTATACACCACTGCACTGCACTCTACCACAGTAATTCCACAGACTGCAATGAGAGATTCCAGGATTTTTCCCACAGATTCTTTTGCCCCCCCATCCTTTCTGACTCTGTGAAATCAACTTAATATACATTCTTGAAAGCTCAGAGAGCTGACTGAATCAATAGTGCATGAGCATGATCTAGCTACCCTTCCTCTTTCCAAATCCCTAGATATGAAAGAAACAGTAGAAGGCAGGTAGGATCAGACTGAAAGAGGAAACCAGAGCCCCAAAATCCAGCTAGCGGGGGCTTCTGTGGTGCTCTTTTCTAGATGATGCACACTGGAAACAGGAAAGAACTGCACCCAGACAACCATCAGAAGGATTAACTGAGGACTAATTTCCTACCTTATAATTCTACACTAGCACCAAACATGTCCACGCAGACATGTGTTTCAGGATTTTTTGTAGATTCTCTTTTGTAGATTCTCTTTATCAAGTTGAGGATGTTCCTCTCTATCGTGGACATTAGGAACAGAGAGAGGGATGGTGTCCAAGAGGTGTATTAACAACCTGACAAATAGTAAGACCAGATTCCAGCGCTCCCCAGTCAGCTGTATGACCCTGCTCCTCTCCCATATCCCCTAGAGTACTCAGATATCATATTCACAGCAAAGTATCTGGAAATCTCAAAAACAGAGATGAACAAACAACGAACACCCCCAAGAACGAAGGAAAAATGAGAGACAGGAACCAAGTTCATCAAACAGAAGCAGCAGCACCCAAGAAAACCTGCTTAATGAAGCACTTTCGGAACTGTTAAAATAAGAAAAACAAAATATGCTCCACTGAATTAATGAAATGTAGTTCTACAAAGAAAATTAGTCTTGCATCAGACTTCCCAGCGACAACTTTAAAAGCAAAAAGATGACAGAAAAATATCTGAAAAACATATCTTCAAAGTTGGGAGGAAAATGATTTTGAATATATATTTCTATATCCAGTCAAATTAGCATTCAAATGTGAAGACATTTTAGACACACAAGGACTTGAATTTTTCAAAAATCCTCTCTGAAAGGGTTACAAACAAAACAAAGCAAAATAAAAATAATCCAAGAAAGGGACAGGGAGGCCAAGAATTTCATAAAATTAAGTAAAAAGTAAGTATTTATTACAGACAAACACAAGCAAACAAGAATGTTATTAACCAAAAAAGAAGTAAAAACAAACTGATTCTTATTTGTAGGGTAGGAGAAATAATGTGAAATCTAGACATTAAAGGTGGACACCAACACAAAAAGAAACAGATTACACATCGTGCAAACCACTGCGGGGGAAAGAGCAAAGAAAGTTTGCATAATCTAACAAAATATGGGAAAAGGTAATAAATAATAAGGCAAATGAAAACCACAAAATAAGACAGGACAAGTCCGAACACTCCAGTAATATTAAATATAAATAAATCAAAATCACCTATTCAAAGACTGATTCATAGATTAGACATGAAATACTGCTATACACAGGCGTACCTCGGAGATACTGTGGGTTCTGTTTCAGACCACTGAAATAAAGCGAATGTTGCAATAAAGCGAGACACACAACTTTTTGTTTCCCAGTGCATAAAAAGTTACGTTTATACTATACTGTAGTCTATTAAATGTGCAACATCATTATGTCTAAAAAAAGATACTGTACATACCTTAATTTAAAAATACTTTACGAGGGGCACATGTTCTCAGAATCTCCTGGGGCTGTGTCACAGGCAAAAAATTAAAAAAACTAACAAACAAATAAAAAAAACTTTATCAAGACCAGCCCAGGCAACATAATAAGACCCTATCTTTACAAAACTTTAAAAATTAGCTGGATGTGGTGGTGCACGCCTGTAGTCCCAGTTACTCAGGAGGCTGAAGTGCGAGGACTGCTTGAGCCCAGGAGTTCAAGTCTGCAATGAACTATGATCATGCCACTACACTCCCGCCTGGGCTACAGAGAGAGTCCCAGTCTCAAAGAAATTAAAAAAAAAAAACTTATTTCTAAAAAATGTTAATCATCTGAGCCTTCAATGAGTCAAGGCATAATCTTTTTGCTGGTGGAAGTTTCTGCCTTGATGTTGATGGCTGCTTACTTATCAGGGTCATGGTTGCTGAAGGTTGGCATGGCTGTGGCTATTTCTTAAAATAAGACAACAATGAAGTTTGCTGCATCATGTGATTCTTCCTTTCATGAAAGATTTATCTCTGGCATGTAATGCTGTTTGACAGCATTTTACCTACAGTAGAAATGCAGAACCTCTTTCAAAACTGAAGTCAGTTCTCTCAAACCATGCCACTGCTTTATCAAACTTACTATGTGAGTTTACATAATAGTCTAAATCCTTTGTCGTCATTTCAACAATATTCACCACATCTTCACTAATAGAATCCATCTTAAGAAACCATTTCTTCACCTGCGTTCATGGATTTAAAAAAATTAAGATTTAAAAAAAAAAAAAAAAAAACACTTTCTTTGCTCATCCCTAAGAAGCCACTTCTCATCCATTCAAGTTTTATCATCAAACTGTAGCAATTCAGTCATATCTTCAGGCTCCCTTTCTATTTATCTTCCTATTTCCACCACATATGCAGTTATTTCCTCCACAGACTGTGAACCCCTCAAAGTCATCCATGAGGGTTGGAATCAACTTCTTCCAAATTCCTCTTAATGTTGATATTCTGATCTCCTCCCATGAGTCATGAATGTTCTTAATGGTGCATCCTTTCCAGGTTTTCAACTTACTTTGCCCAGATGGATTGGAGGAATTACTACCTATGGCAGACATACCCTTACAAGATGCATTTCTTAAACAGTAAGACTTGAAAGTCGAAATTACTCCTTGATCCACGGGCTGCAGAATGGATGCTGTGTTATCTGCATGAAAACATCATCAATTTCCTTGTACATCTCCATCAGAGCTCTTGGGTGACCAGGTGCATTGTCAGTGAGTGGTAGTATTTTAAAAGGAATCTTTTTTTCTGAGTAGTAGGTCTCAAATAGTGGGCTTAAGAAATTCAGTCAACTATGCTGTAAACAGATGTGCTGTCATTCAGGCTTTGTTGTTGCATTTACAGAGCACAGGTAGAGTATATTTGACTTAATTCTTAATGGCCCCAGGATTTTCTGAATGGTTAATGAGCATGGCTTCAACTTTAAGTCACCAGCTGCATTTACCCATAACAAGAGTGTCAGCCTACCTTTTGAGGCACTGAAACCAGGCAACGACTTCTCTCTAGCTATGAAAGTCCTACATGGGATCTTCTTCCAATAGAAGGCTGTTTTAGTTGTATCAAAAATCTGTTGTTCAGTGGAGCCACCTTCATCAATTACCTTAGCTAGATCTTCTGGTTTCTCCATCAGCACTTGGTGTTTCATCTTGTACTTTTAGGTTATGGAAATGGCTTCTTTCCTTAAACCTCATGAACCAAACTCTGCTAGTTTCAAACTTTTCCTCTGTAGCTTCCTCCCCTCTCTTTGCCCTTAGAGAACTGAAGAGAGTTAGGGCCTTGCTCTGGATTAGGCTTTGGCTTAAGGGAATATTGTGGCTGGCTAGATCTTTCACCCACACCACTAAAACTTTCTTCATCTCAACAATATGGCTGTTTCACTTTCTTACCATTCATGTGTTCACTGGAGTGGCACTTTTAATTTCCTTCAAGAACTTTTCTTTTGCATTCGCAACTTGGCTGTTAGGTGCATGAAGCCTAGCTTTCAGTCTATCTTGGCTCACCATGTCTTGCTCGCTAAGCTTATTCATTTACGGCTTTTGACTTAAAAGTGAGAGATGTACCACTCTTCCTTTCACTTGAACACCCAGAGGCCACTGTAATTAATTGGCCTAATTTCAATATTGTTGTATCTCAGAGAATAGGGAAGCCCAAGGAGAGAGAGAGATGGGGGAATGGCTGGTAGGTGAAACAGTCGGAACACATACAACATTTATTGGTTAAGTTTGCTGTCTTATATGGGTGCTATGTCTGGCACTCCAAAACTACAATAGTAACATTAAAGATCACTGATCACAGATCACCATAAAAAATAAATAACGACAAAGTTTAAAATATTTTGAGAATTACCAAAACGTGACAGAGAGGCATGATGTAAGCTGTCGAAAAATGATGCCAAGAGACTTGCTTGATGAAGGGTTGTGGTAACCTTCAATATGTAAATAAACAAAAAAACTGCAAGATCTGAGACATGCAATAAAGTTATGCACAATAAAATGAAGTATGCCTTTATTGTTTAAAAGGGATAAATTTAAAGCAATGACAAAACAGACTTTAAGGCAGTATATATCAAAGAGTATACTTTTGTATTGATAAAAGGTATATCTCATCATGTAAAATATATTAGAAACTTTTAACATCTTTATTGCCAATCAAAGCTTGACCGTGCCATGTATAAAGCAAAGAATGGTTAAATTACAAAATTCACAGATCAGAATAGAAGACTAGCATTATTCTCTCAGAAAATGACAGGTCAGAATAAAAACATGTAAGGGTACAAAGGAACAAAATGCATAATGCATAATCCTAAGTATGTATAAAAACTCTAACTATACAAATATTTTAATCACATAAAGAATAGTCACCATGGTATGAATTACCATGTATCAAGCCACAAAGAAAATCTAAAAATAGTATCCAAAGCAGAAACCAATTGGGCATAAATTAACTTCAGTGTACTAAAATTAGAAGTTAAAAAACAAAGAGAAAAATAAATCTATCCATTTTGAATTTTTAAAAAGGAACACCTTTCTAAATAATCTTTCAGTTAAATAAGAAACCAAAGATAAATGTTAGCAATGAACAACAACTGCAGAGTGAAACCCCTAGGACGTCCTCAGAGATTCTGGGAGAGGGCATCATATAGCATCAAATCACACAGCATTAAAGTTAAAGATGTACACATCAGATATTGCCAAATTGTCTTCTAAATAGCATTAATAAACCATTTGTTAGAAATCAAAGACACACAGAAATAAGCTTTTGATACATGATGCTATTAAAAAATAGAAAACCTCAAAGATCCTAGAAAGAATAAAGAAAAAAAGACATCTAAAACAAAAAGTATAGTTGATAAGTAAAATCAAATCTGATTTTTTGAAAAGAATAATAGACAATTCCTCAGCGAATTCTCAAGGCAGAGGACCAGCATACTATAAAACACTTATTTAAAAAAAAAAAAGAAAGTTTATTTATTTAGTAACATCTCAAAATATAATGTCTGATTTTAATTTTTGTGTATGCTCATTTTAGTAAACATTTGTGAAAAATCAGACTACTTTTGGCATGATAAACTAATAGTACATTAACAGAAAGACACCTGTCCATTTTTTTAAAATAGCAATTCTATATTTCAATCACGCATCACACAATATGAATTGAAATAACTATAAATAATGAAAATGAAAATGTTACCCATGAACGCCACCCAAGCCTACTTCACCAACACACGGTAATCATTTATCAGACTGGTGAACATCTTCCCAAGTGGTTTTCTTTTCCTTTTTTAATAGCTTTTTAAAAGTTTTATTATGCAATATTTAAGATATAAGGGGGGGTAAAAGGAACATTACAATGAACCCCTGTGTACCCACCACTCAACTTAGAAAATAAACATCAACAATACAGCTGAAAGTCTACAGACATGCCTGCCCCTTAGAAGTAACCTATCTTGCTCTCACGCATTCTTCAGAGTTTACTACACGTAATACACGTGCACATAATAGTAAATAATATATGACACTGCTTTGTATGTTTTAAAATTTTATATAAATGTTGGCTGGGTGCGGTGGCTCATGCCTGTAATCCCAGCGCTTTGGGAGGCCAAGGCGGGTGGATCACAAGGTCAGGAGATCGAGACCATCCTGGCTAACACAGTGAAACCCCATCTCTACTAAAAATACAAAAAAAATTATCTGGGCATGGTGGCAGGTGCGTGTAGTCCCAGCTACTCAGGAGGCTGAGGCAGGAGAATGGTGTGAACCCGGGAGGTGGAGCTTGCAGTGAGCTGAGATCATGCCACTGCACTCCAGCCTGGGTGACAGAGCGAGACTCTGTCTCAAAAACAAAAAAAAAAAAAAAAAAAAATTATATAAATGTTGTATGTACTCTTCATCAATTTGCTTTGTTTCCCCTAAAAAGTATGCTTGAGATCCAATCATGTTGGCAAAAATGTTTAATTTTCACCATATATAGAATTCAATATGAACACTGAACAAATTATTCCCCTGCTGTACATTCAATAATGCTGTTAAAAACGTTCTTTGAAAATCTCTTGTATACATAAGTGAGAGTTACTCCAGAGTGCATATGTAGGAGAGAATTGCTGGGTTACCAGATGTGTACATCTTTAACTTTATCAGATACTGCCAAATGGTCTTCTAAATAGTGTAAGAGTTCCTGATAGTCTATGGTCTTATCAACACTTAAGTTTTGTCTGACTTTAGTTTTTCCCAATGTGAAAAGTATGAAAGAGTATCTTATGTTTAATAGATTTTAAAGAGTACCTTATCTTTAATAGGATACTCTTATTAAATTTGCACTAATGAGGTTCAAGAGTTTTTCATGTGTAGACATTTGTGTTTCTTCTTCTGGAAATTCCTGGCTTCACTGTCTGATTAGAATGGCTCCATTAATCAAACTCTCCACTCACATATTCTAAGGAAAGACTTCAGTGAAGTCTAGTTATCTGTAGTAGGCAGAAACCGCTCATTAACCCTTTCTTTTCCAGAACATGAAGTCTTAACATGAAAATCAGTGTCTTGGTGCACAAAGTATTCAACATAACATCAACACTCTTCAACGTTAAGTGCACCTTTGTCATTAATCCTTTAACCTGCATTTCAAGTTACCACAAATGCAAGCAGAATACTTACATGTATGAATCTGACATCATGTGCATGTAATATTAGTACATTTTTTCCAAGATTAAACTAACAGAAAGCTGACTGCACCTTCTGATCAACAAATCCTTAAAAAAAATTAAGCACAAATTCCTACATGAACTTCAAAACAAATACAATCCCAAGAAGACAAAGTTGACACAAACTGAAAGGCAGTAAATACTTTCACCACAAATAGATAAATCTTGACGAGTGAAAGAGCACAAAGCGTGTGGAGAGGGAAAGAAGGCAGTTAGGAATGTCAAAGGTACCACAATTCCAGAATCCACCATACAGAAAGCCTCTGTATGCCAGTTTCCTATTCTGAACAATGAGATGGACAATAACAACCCCACAGGTCACTGTGAAGAGTAAACAAGATAATATGGGAGTGCTACACCTGTACCTGATTCAATTCTATATTATGGATAAAAAATGAAGCAGACAGGTCAAGCATTTGTTCAAGTTCACAGTTAATAAATGATTCTAATACCCAAATTATTGACAATGCACTGTAATATTTACAGTACCTTTCCAATATGGGTCTCCAATGATTGTTAGAGGATATGCACAGAGAGGAGATGGCTAAAGACAGCCACTAAAAGAAAAATCTAAGATAGGAAAAGCATTGGGACCTTAAGAAAAAAATTACAATGAGCAGAAAAGAGATTACCTTAAATGGTAACTTACTCATTTTCCTTTGTACTCACAAATATACTTTAGACATGTGCCATCTAAAGGTTGAAATCAACAAATTGCCAGCTTTAGGAATATACGGCATTTATGAAACCCAATTTGCTAGTTAAGGCCAATTAAATTCTCTAGACATCATTTTTAGATAAACAACTGATTTGACCAACTCTAGCTGGCAGAATTCAAGTGGCCAAATACTGGACTGAGGTTACCTACCTACTGCAGGTGCATCATACTCATCACCAAGCAGAATTTCTGGAGCAGAATATGCAAGAGATCCACAGCTTGTAGTGAGCTTCTTCCCTGGTTGAAATTTGTTGCTGAACCCAAAGTCTGTCAACTTTACAAGACCTTGTTTTTCAAAGAAGACTACATTCTCTGGTTTTAAGTCTCTGTGAACCACATGGAGTTTATGGCAATAAGATATAGCATGAACTATTTGAGCAAAGTACTTCTTGGCCAAGTCTTCGTTAAGACCCTCCTCATGTTTCATTATATAATCAAACATATCTCCTCCATCCCCAAGTTCTAGAATAAGATATAGTTTGGTCTGGGTGTCAATAACTTCATAAAGGCGGACGATGTTAGGATGCTGCACTAGTTTCATGCATCTCACCTCCTGGAAAAGATGACCAGTAGCTAGAGTGTCCAGTTTTGTCTTGTCAATAACTTTTACTGCCACCTTTTCACCCGTAAAGACATGCCTGGCAAGTTTAACCACAGCAAAATGGCCTCGACCCAAGGTTTTATCCAGATCATATAATCCAGCAATCTTTCCATCATACCCTCGCTTAAATCCCGCCATCCTGGTCCAACAGAAGAAAAAATATTTAGACTGTTTGAAATAGATCTTCTCATATAAGAATATCTGGTGAATACAAAAAATTCATTTTCAATGTCGTCATGGATATCTACAAAATAAGAAGAGAAACAAAATTAAGTTTCTGTGACTTTTCTTCACAAACTTTAAAATCAGTTCATTTTTTGTTTTTTTCATTTTAAGAGAAACTTGAAGAAAATAAATTGAGATATAAAATGAGTCAGGGTCATTCATAACAACCTATTTCTATATTTAGACTTTATATTACAAAGGCTGAGAATTTAAATACTATATTAAATTTTTGCAAACTGAAAAAAAAATTAGTTCATTGGAAGCAATTTTTTGGTGGTCAGTAATAAGAAAACTGGCAAGTTTGACAAGTATGTTTAAAAAACAAACATTTTCTAAAAGTAATTTTAATTAGTGTCTTAAAAAATAAGGCGGCTGGGCGCGGTGGCTCAAGCCTGTAATCCCAGCACTTTGGGAGGCCGAGACGGGCGGATCACGAGGTCAGGAGATCGAGACCATCCTGGCTAACACTGTGAAACCCCGTCTCTACTAAAAAAATACAAAAAACTAGCCGGGCGAGGTGGCGGGCGCCTGTAGTCCCAGCTACTCAGGAGGCTGAGGCAGGAGAATGGCGTAAACCTGGGAGGCGGAGCTTGCAGTGAGCTGAGATCCGGCCACTGCACTCCAGCCTGGGCGACAGAGCGAGACTCCGTCTCAAAACAAAAAAAAAAAAAAAAAGGCAAGAGTTGACAAGGGAAAACACGAAGAATAAACATTTGGACAGAAACCCAACAACTTTTCAGTTTCCCCAAGACCAACACCACTTCCTTTAAGTGCAAAAAAAAAAAAAAAGAAAGAAAAAAAGAAAAAATCCATTCTGTGAAGGTTTCTCTAACTCCTTCTCTCCTCAATATCTCCAGAGCACCTTGGGACACCTCTATTTTATGTGGTCGTATTCTACAGGTATTCGGGTACACCATCTCCTCTATCCTGACAGCAGCAGGTTCTCAGGGATTTTCTATTCTAAGATTCTATTTTTTTTCTTCTACTTTCCCCCAATACCTAGAACAGTGCTTACAAATAGCATGTAATCAAAACTGTCTTATTACATTTTGAAATGCAACTTTTTCCAAAATGTTTCGGAGGTCATTGTTTGCTCTTGCATCACTATTGTTTAGGGTAAGCACCTGGCACACAGTAGGTGCTTAACATATTAGTAAACATATTAACATTGACTTTTTAAACTTATAACTGAACTTATATAAATTTTTTGAGGGGGTTCTAGGTATGTGGTAGTAGGTACTTAATAAATATTTGCTAATTTACTGGTATTCATCAGTTATGCTGATTTTTAATGATCGTTTTCCAACTCTCAATCACAACCCAGCATAACGTGATATTCCAAGAGTAAACAGGCATGCATTCTTACAGATGATTTAAAGATCATTTGGTTTTTAAGAACCACATTTCATACTGTACTTAAAAATTTCAACTTTTATAATAAATGAATAGAAATAGGTTCCCCATAAATTACGCTGACTCAGAAAAACAAACATGTATAAAATTAAACAAGATGCAACTTTATATCTCACAGGCTGAACCCTCACTTTTTTTTCTGACCAACATTTAATAGAACTGAGTAACAAAATCCAATGAGGAATACAGCAACCTCCTAAGGCCAGCTCTCTCCCATTAGTCAGTATCTATCCCTTTGATGAAGCTTTTTCTACGGCTCTCGATATACAGTTTCACATTTTCAGTTACATATTAAGAGCATTAATTATTGAGTCCACTTAGATAAAAATATCCCAAAAAAATGAAATTTGACATATAATGGGTAAGATTTTTTTTAATTTTTAAAAACCGTTATTTATTCTTATTAGAGACAGGGTCTTGCTATGTTGTTCAGGCTGGTCTTGAACTCCTGGCCTCATGCAATCCTCCTGCCTTGGCCTCCCAAAGTAAAAAGATTACAGGCTTGAGCCACCGTGCCTGGTCAGTCAGCACTGGTCTCATTTTTATAGCTAAGGCAATAGGCTGCTCTAGGTACAAGTGACATTAACTGCAAAAGCTAGGATTCACACCTAATTAATAAATTTCAAAGTCCACATTCTTTATAAACATTTGGCCACTCTAATCAATGCCCCATTTTGGATAATATCATCTTAAGAGTTAAAATACTAACTATAAAAGAAGCATAAAGTCACTTTTATATTTATACCACTTCAGAAATGATCTGAATCACATACCTAGAACCCCCTCAAAAAATTTATGTTAAGTTAAATTACAAGTTCAAAAAGTCAATGTTAATATGTTTACTAACATATTTTTTGCATTTTGGTAATTATTGTAATAATAAATAGCACTACCATTTACTGAATGAGTATTACACACCAGTCACATGCCACATACTTCACATCATCCTCATTCAATCCTCACAATTCCCCTCAGAGACAGGAATTATTAGCCCCCTTTTGAGGCACAGTAACTTGGTCTAGGTCAAATGGCCAGTGTGTAAAAGAGCCGGGACTGAAACCCAGGGCTGTCTGACACCAAAGTCCGTGCTTTAAAACATTATGCTACGCTGTGTTTGCAAATTGATTTTAGAACCAAAATTATTAATCCTGCTATTAAGATTTTTAAATAAGAAACTGATACAATGCCTAGGTGTTGGGAGGTGGGGGAAGCAAATTTCTTCTATATGTATATTATCCCTGTCATCTGAACTAGTAACTTTAATGACAGGATTAACAGGAAAATCCAAATTGAAAGACCTTGCTTTATTTGGACAGTAGTTCCCCAAAGAAATTTTAATTTGGTATATTTAATTTTCAAATATAAAAATTCTGGGGGGGAGGGCAGGAAACTAACTTTAAATATTTTAACTTCAATTAATTATAAGGGCAATAATTATGCTTAAAATTCTACCCAAGTCTATGTTTCTATTGCATAAGCTTGCAAATGCCACTTTAGCTTTTAAAACACATTCCTTCAGGCTGCCCCCAAGTTATATAATTTTGTTCTTTTCATCTATCATTTTAGTTTAGATGTGTTCCTGGAAAGTTACATAAATCAGATTTTATAAATGAATCTGATTTTTGAAAACAAAACTGTTTTTATTACAAAAATAAATGAAAATGTTTTTTCTTTCCAGAGCCTCAGACACCCACAGATAAGTACTATTAAACCTTAATGTTTCTCTTCCCAAACCTGTGCCAACAAGAGGGCAAGGTGAAATAATTTTTAATCTACAGCAAGCTCATGGGAAAGAATCTAATTGGTATCTTCACAATGAGTACCCTATAGTGAAACAATCACTCTTACTACCAAATAATGTCCTTTTTTAATGAGCACCCCTTTTCCATAGTCTATGAAACCACAATTAAATTGTATAGCTAAGAATAGGACACTATGGGCCGGGCGCAGTGGCTCAAGCCTGTAATACCAGCACTTTGGGAGGCCGAGACGGGCGGATCACGAGGTCAGGAGATCTTAACACGGTGAAATCCCGTCTCTACTAAAAAATACAAAAAAGTAGCCGGGCGATGTGGCGGGTGCCTGTAGTCCCACCTACGTGGGAGGCTGAGGCAGGAGAATGGCGTGAACCCAGGAGGCGGAGCTTGCAGTGAGCTGAGATCCGGCCACTGCACTCCAGCTTGGGCGACAGAGCAAGACTCCGTTTCCAAAAAAAAAAAAAAGAACAGGACACTATGATTAATTGAAAGTTTAGACGAAAAGCATCCTTGTTAGTGAACATCTTTTTAAATACTAGTCTACTGTCCAAACCTACTATCAAGTACATTTTGAGTTAGAGTACAAAGTAACTAAATTGTTTTTTTGATCTTTCAGGATCTTGCAGCTCCCAAAAGTCATTCTGAACATCAATGCCGAATGTTAAGATGTGGCTTATATAAAGGTGAATTTGTAATGTCTCCAAGACATACCCTGCAAACTGCATACTGAATAATCCTTGTTATCACAGTGTTTTGTTAGTTGCTTCTTTTTCCTAAAAGAAAATACAGAAAAAGATTCAGATTTAGTTGTATTTGTTTGAATTTTGCTTAAAGTCAAAATACATACTCTAAGGCTGGATCTAGACAAATGTATAAAAATGGTAAAATTTGTCTTTAGTAACCCAGTTTCCCCCATTATCCTTCTGCCTTCTGTGAATTACAACTCCTTTAAAGCGACCTTTAGTAAACAGGGATTTCAGAGTGAACAGATTTTTCCAGGTAGACAGGTCAGAAAAATTATTCCACCGGAATGAAGAAATAATAATGAACAAGGCCGGGCGCGGTGGCTCACGCCTGTAATCTGTAATCCCAGCACTTCGGGAGGCTGAGGCGGGTGGATCATTGAGGTCAGGAGCTCAGGACTGGCCTGATCAACATGGTGAAACCCTGTCTCTACTAAAAATACAAAAATTAGCTGGGCGTGGTGGCGGGTGCCTGTATTCCCAGCTACTCAGGAGACCGAGGCAGGAGAATCACTTGAACCCGGAGGCGGAAGCTGCAGTGAGCCGAGATGGCGCCATTGCACTCCAGCCTGGGTGACGAAGTGAGACTCCATCTCAACAAAAAAAAAAAAAAAAGAAAGAAAAGAAAAGAAAAGAAAGAAAGAAAGAATAATGAACAACAGTACAAATGCCATTTTTTAAATGCCTCCTACAACAGGCCCCAAACTCACATTTCACCGAATCCATGAAACTGCATGCTAAGTACCATGAAGCTTAACTTGCCTGAGAAGCAGCAGTCTCTAGCTCCAATTATGCTCAGCGTGGCATCAAAGCCACCCAATCTCTAGGAGCCCCTAACAGGCTCATGAAATACTCACACTACAGCAGCCAAGGAGGGCAAGCTTTATAACACACTGTCTTCCAGAAGGCAAGTGGAAATCACTTATGATGCCAGCATCAGGGATCACACAAAACACCTTCTCCATCAGAGGCCCGCCACTTGATAGTAACAAAGAAACTATCACCACAAACAAAAGGAATGTGAACAAATCACCTAAATCCAACTTCGTGGCACAATGAGGGAATACTGACCGAGGTAGCCTTGCAGGTCTTTCCATGAAAATTAACTATTACATGAATAACAGAAAGGCCTAAACATTCACATGACGCCAACACAGTAATTTACACTATACACTAAAGGTAAGAGGTGTCCAAGTAAAGTTCAAATGCACTTGGGACAAAAGGAGTACAAGAGAATGGGGGAAGCAAGATAGGAAAGGTGAAAGAAGGAGGAAAGGTGGTTGACCTCTGGATATGAAAGCAAGTTCCTGCCAGGAATGAGGGAACAAGGAGCAAGAGTTCTGCAGCACACATAGGGCTGGCAAAGCCATGGGCACAGGTCTGTATCTAGTGACAGACGAACCCTGGGATGCCTACCTGACTGGTCTTCAGCTCCAAGAGGGATATGGTAGCTCCTTCCACTATCCTTGCCTGTTTCTCTTTTTGCAGCAGCCCCTGTTTCATCCCTAGTCTCTGTGGCAAAGCAGTGTGTTAGTACAGTGATAAGTACTGGTTCTAAAGACCAACAACCGCATTTGAATCCCAGCTCACCAATCACTAGCCAAAGGAACTCAGCAAGTTACCCTGACTTCTCTGTATGGTCAGTTTCTTCATCAGAAAATGTTAGTAAAAGAAAACAATCTCATAGGATATGGTGAGGATCAAATGAGTTAATACAGGTAAAGTGTTTAGAACAGTGCCTGGCACAGAGTAAGCATTCTGTAAATACCAGCTACCACCACCACCATCATTGTTACAAAGATGACGTTCCCACCATTCAAGCAGAAATTCTTTTAGCTGTTTACCCTACTTCAAGAGAATGAATTCACTAAACTATTATCTCTCTTGCTTTCATAAGAGAGACCAGTTCAGAGACTGAACTGTTGTTCAGTTTCCTAAAATAAACTAAATAGAAAATGAGTGCTATAAGATATAGGAAATAATGTCTCTAGTTAGGCATCAAAGTCTGGGGGTTTTTCAATAAAACATCTCACAAAATCTAAGTATTCGCTTTTAAAATGATATTAATATAATTTTCTATCACATTTAGCTTTTCAAAAAGGACTTAATACTCCTTTACATTTTTTCACATCAAATATATTGTTATAGAAAATCTCAAAAACAATTATGAAAGAAAAATCTGTTTAGTTCAGGAGAAAAATACAATTAGAACATATAGACTAGTAAAAAAAGGGGGGGGGATTTTGAAAACAAAAATCCATTATCCCACCCTTTATGATAACATCTGTTTATATTTTGGTATAGATTCTTTCAAATTATTTTCTATTTATAATATATGGCCAGACACAATTTTAAAAAATAAAATGGGGATAATACTTAGGGGCTTGGGGGGATGTCAGGGTAAAAAGAGATTTGTAACTATTTTCACAATACTTCTCTCCAAAAAACAAGTTGGAAAAGTTAATACAAGACTTTCACTTTAGAAAGTTTAGAAAATGCATAAAAGCACAAAAAAGAAAATAAAAATCACCTCTACGCTCATCTAGGATGACTTCTCATCAGGTCCGAGTGTACATCCTTTATACTTACAGTTGTTTACAAAGCTAAGATTTTGGACATGAAGTTTGATAACTACTTTTTCCTCTACTTTAAAAAGTGAACATTTTCCCATGCACTAAGTTCTTCTAAATCAATATTTTAAATGACTATACAGCTAAGATAACATGTTTTTAAACAGCAACCACTAAATAGGCTGTTCTAAAGCAACCTTTTTATTTAGCACAGGCATACAACTAGGCTGGACCTAAATGAAATAGGCCAACTTGCCAAGAGTGCTCATAATATAAAAACTTGTGTCTGAGAAACAAGTACTGTTATGTGCTGCAAGAATATACTGATGTTCTCCTACTAAAGACAGCAGAAGCAACTGAAGCATGTGGGTGTGGCTGGAGAAGAGGAAGGAAGTGTGGGTGGCCCTACACACGTTTTGCAAGCTGCTGAAAACAGTTGTAGAACCAGCTTCTGTTAAACCTACTATCAATTTGGAATTCACCCTGTTATTCTTGTTAAAACTCACTTTTAGCTTTTCATCAACATCATCACCATTGCAGTCTCAACTGTACATCAAACAAATGCCTCTTCCTCACACCTCTTAGAGAGGCAGGGACAAAACAGTAAGCTCAACAAAGGCAGCTCTGCCTGGATACCACTCTGAACCAATCCATGGCATGAGAAAGTAGAGGAATTGAACAAAAAAGGCTGTGCAAAAAATTGTACTACTTCTATAGCTTATCTATAGTAATAAACATTTTGTTTGGAATCTAAGTTTTCCTCCAAAATCAGATCACCAATATTCCTCTCAAACATTTAAATGCTTAAATACACACACACACACACACACACACACACACATATATATGCACCAGTATATCCATCTAATACAGACAACTAAAAGTTGAGTTTTTGCAAAGCTCCACTAAAACTGCATTTAAGCTTCTTACACATAGAAATTATCTGGTATCTTTTACAAATACCAAAAAACGAAAACTGTAATCCTTACTCCTGAAAAACAGTAGACCAAACTGTACATCTATAGAAAAACCAACTTAAGTAGAGGAACTAACACTCTCTCAATGGTATTACCAACCTGATTTTACTGCTAAAATTTTTAAAATGGTATAGGCTGAAAGGAAGACAGTAAACTAAGTCTTCCAGGAATAACCTTTAGGTCAAGCAAAATATACACAACCCTATCATGCAGTCACCACTGCTGTTTTCTTTATTCAAAGTAAATATTTCAGCCAGGCATGGTGGCTCACACCTGTAATCCCAGCACTTTGGGAGGCTAAGGCAGATGGATGACCACTTGAGGTGAGGAGTTCGAGACCAGCCTGGCCAACATGTTGAAACCCCATCTGTATTAAAAATACAAAAGTTAGCTGGACATGGTGGCACAGGCCTGTAGTCTCAGCTACTCAGGAGGCTGAGGCAGGAGAATTGCTTGACCACAGGAGGTGGAGGTTGCAGTGAGCCAAGATCACGCCACTGCACTCCAGCCTGAGCAACAGAGCAAGACTCAGTCTCAAAACAAAAAAGTAAACAATATTTCACTTTCTAATGATAACATGCCTCTTCCTAGGAGTTATTAATATAAGCTATAAACCAAAGATAAGAACCATTAACAGGTCAATAGGTCCTAAGTTGTAGAAGAATTCAGTTTTTCACTGGATTGGTTGAATATTACTAGGTGGTTACGCAGTTATCAGTCTGCAATCGCTGGATGGGATCAAGATGGGATCTACAAATTAAAAGATTAAAGTCCATTTATTATTAGAAATCTTCTTTTGGGCAATTTGTACTCCTAAGTCTCTAAGAAAGCATTTTCCAAGACAAGGTAGCTGCCTACTAAAGTATGTTCTTCATTTTCATCAATTTTGATGGACTAGGGGCTGCTGAGGGGACTAGGAATGTCATGGTGAGAAGCCTGTTTCAGTTTTTTGAGGCAATGATTTGGTTGCCAATGCAGAATCCTTGAAGCACTGGTTTGAGTAATCTTATTTCCTCTAAGTAAAACAAGCACAGTCCAGCATATATCAAGGAATTTGAATGTATTCAGGAGTTAAGCAAATCATTAACTGATATACAGTACTTAGTATTTGTAGAGAGGAAGAGATTAACATCCAAGCCACAAGACCTGGACCGGCAACACAGACAATAAGTTGAAATTCCTAAACAGATTCTGTCTCTTGTTAATATGGGTAAGTAGGATTTAAAAATTAGTATGGTAACAATTCCAGCATTAAGTGTTCACATAATAAGTAATGACTTAAACAAAAGCTGGGTGTATAGAAATTACTCCAAAATAAACAAAGCCAACCCACAATTACTATTGTGCCCAGGAAAACAGAATATTAAGTTATGGAGAATTTTAATAATCTAAATCTCTTCTGATCTAAAGCTTTTATTACCACTGTCAAAACTCACTTTAACTCCCTACCATCTTTTTATTCCTCCTAATATTTTGATAAAAGTGACCATTAAAAAATGGCCAAAAAAGAATCGTGACACAGAAAAAAAAAAACAAAAAAACTGATCAATAAACCAAAATACTGGCACCTAACATTTCACTGACTTGGACTCAAAAACAGGTTTATTCCAGGGATTCTCTTCCACTGGTGGAGCTACAAGCAAGCTACCTTTCTGAAAAACAATTTGGCAATAAGTGTACAGGTTGAGCATCCCTAAGGTGAAAATATGAAATCCAAAAATGCTCCAAAATCTGAAACTTTCAGTGCTGACAAGACACTACAAGTAAAAAAACCCTCATGTGACCAATCACAGTTTCTATTAATTTTTGAGAGGAAATGCAGTCATAACTTGGTTTCATGCACAAAATTATTAAAAATGGGGTATAAAATTACCTTCAGCATATATGTACAGGTGTAAAGGAAACAGAAATTAATTTCATGTTTAGACTTGGGTCCCATCATTATGTATATTGCAAATGTTACAAAATCTGACAAAATCCAAAACACTTCTGGTGCTAAGCATTTTAGACAACAGATACTCAACCTGTCTCACGAGCCTTAAAATAATTAATATCCTTGACAATAATCTTACTACTAGATTCATGTCTCAAATAAAGACGAGGACAAATATTTACATTCAACAATGTTCAGTGATATTTATACATGCAAAAAAAATCAAATAATCTAAAGGTCTACAATAAGGAGATGGTTAAATAAAACACAACACACCCAATGTTAACAGTATGCCACCATATTTTGAGGCTATTTAATTTCATGGGAAAGTCTCACAACATAATGTTAAGTTTAAAAAAAAATTGTATATACCAAACTTCACAGCATATAATCCCGATCTTTTTTTTTTCTTGTGATAAGAGTCTCTGTCACCCAGGCTGGAGTGCAGTGGCACGATCTTGGCTCAATGCAACCTCCGCCTCCCAGGTTCAAGCAATTCTCCTGCCTCAGCCTCCGGAGTAGCTGAGACTATAGACACATGCCACCACATCCAGCTAATTTTTATACTTTTTTTTAGTAGAGATGGGGTTTCACCATATTGGCCAGGCTGGTCTCAAACTCCTGACCTCAAGTGATTCACCTTGCCTTGGCCTCCCAAAGTGCTGGGATTACGAGGTGTGAGCCACCATACCTGGTCTGTCCCAATCATTTTTAAAAAGCATATAATCTGTATGAATGCATATATTTTAAAAACTTAAAATGTTAAATTAGTAAGATTACAGAATATTTCTTCTCTTTATGCTTTTCTGTTCTTTTAAAATTTTTGACAGTGAATATGTGCTGCTTTTATACTCCAGGAAAGGCAGAGGCTACTAAATTTTTGACTTTCTGTACATAATTATCCATTCCATTTACTTTTCCATTAAGAGATCTAGGAAATACACCAATTTTTCTGAAAATACACTGTGTACTACACTATCTAATGCCTATTTATGTAATGTTAATAAACAAGGCATATTCAATGAAATATTTAGTTCCTCTGAGAAAAAGGGTATGCAGCCCAGCATGGTGGCTCACACCTGTAACCCCAGCACTTTGAGAAGCCGAGGCAGGCTGATCACCAGAGCTCAAGAGTCCATGCTGCAACGAGCCGAGATGAGCCACTGCACTCCATCCAGGGAGACAAAGCGAGACCCTGTCTCAAAAAAAAAAAGAAACGAAAAACAAGAAAAACAAATAAAAGAAATAAAGGTATGCAACTGCTTCAGTCTGAATAACAGAAACACTAAGTCATTTTCATTAACAAATAATTTGAGCCTTAACTGTACAGGACACAACACAGTCCCTGTCCATTCAAATCTTAAAAATGATTTAGGAAAATAGGATCTACAGTGCAGCAAACCACCATGGCACATGTATATCTATGTAACAAACCTGCACATTCTGTACATGTATCCCAGGACTTTAAAAAAAAAAAGAAAATAGTATTCACATATAAAAAGAGAAATAACTATACAAGTGAGCCTAGGTGAGGCATGTCAGAGGAAGATTAGAGGATACTATAGAAGGCAGGCTCACCAAGGACAGGGGCAGTCCACAGACCAGGGCTTATCAAACTTCAACAGGAGAAGAGGAACACCATTTCTGAAAGTGGGGTAAACAAGCAACAAAGTAAGAGTGCCTACTGCTGGCTGGCTTAGGAAAGGAGAACACCAGTTTGGGTAAAGTGATGACTCGGGGGTAGAAGTGAGATAAATTTAGTAAACTTAAGAAAGGCGGCTGATTCTGAAGAATACCTAATGGCTCATCATTTAAGCAACGGTGCTGGACAAAACAAATGGAAAATTTGCCATACTAAATAATTCACCACATATCTGTGTTTGAATTATACTTAAGTTTAGTCAAAGTGTCATTAAAGAATAAAAAATGCATAGGAAAAGCTTCTCATCAAAGAGCCTCAATGGAAGAGGAAAATCCTTTACATATTAACATGAAAGCAACACAGAAATAAGCTTATTTGAGAATTTAAACAAATTTTAAAAGTTCATTTTCACTACAAAGTTTCATAAAACTCTAAATTTTTGTTATAGCTTAATAGATCTCTCTCGTTATCACCCATATACATACTACTAAAAATCTATTACTAACCTAAACAGGTTTATACAGAAACGAGTAAAGCACTACCATGGATTTTTCTTTGTCTTATTTCTAATTTTTAAAATGTCTTTTGCTGCCACAGTTGCCCATTAGAATTCCAGTTTTGTCTGAATGCAGGTCTCAAAATGAGGAAACAGATTTTAATTTCTAGGAATCTACGCATGTACTGCATTTTTTACATTTATTATATCATTTAATTCCTTAAGAGTGATACCCATTTTACAAATGAAAAAGCAGCGCCAGTGACGTTAAGAACTCACTTTGTCCAGGTCCTATACCCAGTTAAGAGTTGCCTGGGTTGGATTCTAGTCCTCACCAACCCCTGAGCCTTGCTTTTTTTTTCCCTTAAACAATACGAAGTTTTTACCTACTCCTTTCTAATTCAAAGAAAAACAAAGACAGTAAAATTAATATATTTTGACATCTCTAGTGTTCCTCCAATTATGCAACTATGCATAATTATGCAGGTAACTATGCAAGCTACCTGCTCCAGCTGTCTTAAGGGGAAGAAATTCATATAATAAATATTAGATGTTTATACATTAAGAACAAATAATTCCATTTAAAACTTTTTGAAATGTTTAGAAACCGCATCTCAAGTTGAGAAAGGAAGTTACAGGAAAACAGCCATTCATAAAACAGGCTGAGGTAATTATTGGTCATCTAAAAATGGAAGGGTCCCTTGAAAATAATTTCACACAATTGTTTGCATACAATTTTGTGACAGCAAGATTCCTTCCCAGACAACAACAAGTAATTCAGGTAAAATTTAAGCAGGTTTTATTTTCCCCTTAAAAATACTGTCCTTTATTCTTTCCCAAACTGTAATTTTGATGTATTTTGCAAATCATACTCTTTCCATTTGTTTCTGAAAAAGCATCTTCCTCACAAGAGGATTAGCAAATACTCAGAAAATAGAAAAGCAAAGGACAAAAACCAAGCCCTGAAACTGTAGACTGAATATTCTCATTCCAAATTTCTTTAGTACCATTCCTAAAACTTTATGCAAAAAATGAGGTAAAGTAGAAAGCTAAACTTTACTTTAAAATACAATCACCCCTGTTTCCATCTACCTATACACTGTAGAAAGATTCAATCAAGCTCATGAACATATCCTTCACCTTACCTATTTATCACATTTGTGTGTGAGGATGTTAAGGATCTATTCTTTCAGCAATTTAAAGACATACAATACATTATTGTTGACTGTGATCACCATGCAGTGCAACAGATCACTAAAACTTATTTCTTTTTAAGTTACACAAAATAAATTTTCAGTTTCTGAAAAAAAAAGTAATCACTGTTTCTGTCCACTATGAAATAAAAAGGTTGTATAATATTACAGCTGTTTTTAAAAAGAGATCCATGAATATAGTACACTCTAGCTTAATAATCTATGAATATTTGTTAGTATATTGTCCTAAGTCTAAAATGAACTTCATATAAGTCATACTGTAAGAGTAAAACCTATATTAAAATATCTACAATGTCTCTAATATAGAAGAACCAACATAGCTAAGTATTAAAGCAAATTTGATTATTATTCCCCTAGCTATGCAATAGAGTAAAACACAATAACCTAAGTGTGTGTGTATACACATGGGGGCGAGGGAACATCAGAGGAGGAGCTACAATAACAGTCCTAAGGTTCCACATTTCAAAGTACCATATAGTTAACTTTTCTTATCATCTTCACCATGGAAGCACACTTTAGGAATGATCAAAATTCATTTATTAAGCACATATGCGGAGTGGCATGACAGCACAGTGGAAAGAGCACCACAGGATCTACAGCCCAACAAGTTACTCGACTTCTATGAAAAGGTATGTCTTGATAAAGATAATGACCACCTTGGACAGTTACTGTGAAAGCTAAATAGGATAATATATATTAGCAGGGTGTGAGTAGAATACAAATCACCTAAGGATTTTATCCCCCCAACTTTAGAACTGGCCTCCCTCCCACGAGATTACAGTATTTGAGAGGGGTTGTATATATAGTTCTCCATCTCATTTTTATCAGTAACCTCATCCCCTATTGGCCCAATAAACTGGCCCCTAAACACCTGTACTGGATACTAGGAAGGTCCCTGTCTCAACTTGTTCACAGTCTCTCATGGGAACAGATACGCAAAAAGAGGTGTTCTTTTCTTCTAAATCTGCCTTGGAGAATGCCACAGACAGCATTCTGGAGAAATAATTTTTGTGTGTTTGAGCTAAGAACTGAAACTGGCAACAGTAAGGAAGAGGCTTTTCAGGAAAGAGACCCAAGGATGTTTAGCGTGACTCAGACAACAATATATGCAGAGCGTAGGGGACAAGGTCAGGCAGGTTGGTAAGAACCAGATATCCAAAGGGTCTTGTATTCCATATAATTCATCAATTTCTACTTCTTAAGTCTAGGCTAGCCCTTACCCGTGCTCTAGGGCCCAGCTTAAAGGACGACTTCCTGACCATCCCCTTGCCCTCCCCAACTCCCTGCACATACCAGCTCCCTATACTCACTCACAGCACCTTGTCCTTTGCCATTATGACCCTTATCACAACTGTGAGGTCATATAATTATTTGTGTGACTGTGTGGTTAATAATCTGTGTCCCCCATTAAACTAAATGACAGGCTCAGTTCACATAAGGATCATGTTCATTTTATTTAGTTCTTTATCCCAGGGCCTGCCAAGTATAGCATCTACTCAAAATATACAGATACATTTTATTAAACGAACAAATGAAGGCCAGCATAAAGAGCCAAAAAAAGAGCTCAAGAAAAATCCTGAGCAGGAGAACGGCAATCAGAGACGATGGTTTAACAAATTACTCTGGCAGCAAAGTGAAGATCAGACTGAAGGGACAAGAATAGAGCTAGAAGACAGGTAATAAGACAACTGAAAATACCTCCAGGTAAATTACTTAAAGACCTAAAAATGAGAGCAGCTGATATGGGCAGTGATGATAACGATGCTGTGGAGGAGACACATTTTGGAAGTAGAATCCAAGACCTCAATGCACAGGAGGCTAAGCAAAGGCAGAAATCCAGAATGACTCTAGTGGAGAGTGGTAGCTGGTGATGCCATTCTCTCAGACTGGACTTTCAGGACAGGAACATCTACAACATGCTAGCAGGCAGTAGAGGATTTGCTTCTAGTTCTGAAATTGTATGATTGAAAAACAATTCAAATCCAACCCGGCTTTATTAGAAAGGGTGTGGTTTCTATAGCAGGCTGATAAAAATCAACAAATTAAAGATCAGATTTTTTTTAACCTTTTTCACCAAGACACTTCTTGGTACAGACTATATACCAGGCATTACTTGGGTCTGATAATGTAGAGATCAAAGAAGTAGTCTCTGCCTTCAAAGAACTGGCAGTCTTGTGGGTTTAAGAGAGAGAACTGCATGTCAACAACTAAGAAATTGAGGCCTAGTGAGGCTGCGATTTGACCACCGTTATGTTGTGTAATCCAGGCTCCTGAAGCATTCTGTCAACCTATACTAAACGCTCCCGACAAATATTAGTCAAGAGGGTATGTGTTTAGATGTACAGATAGACCTAATCTTGCTTTGGGTTTGAAGATACTCCAAAACTTAAAACATGTCGAATGAACAACTAATGACCTCTGAGTCCGAAGTAACTTTTGAGTAGCCACATGGCAGCAGACTAGGGGGCATAACAGCAAAAGGAAAGGGAAAGAGGACTGATTTGCTATGGAAGAGCCTACCTGAGCAGAGGCCAAATGCTGGCGATGCCAAAGCAGACTCTCAAGAGGCTCTGGAAGTGACAGCAGAGAAAGAAATGTTCAGGGAGGGCAAAACAGGAATCCTCTTTAGACAGGTTCCTTCCCTACCACCAGCAATAAATGGTTTCCCATGAAACACAGAGCCACAACCCAAAGCAGATGTGCAGAAAAGCAGATGAAGATCAATGACATAGGTCTGGATTATCCCGAGCAGACAACACAGTTCCAGTGCTCACTTGTGAGGCCATTAAATCTGAGGAATTTCAAACCAGCTCTTTCCAAAGTTAAAACAAAACACCTCACCAACAACCTTCTCCTCCATACCCCAAAGCAGCTGCCCCATTTCTCTCCTTCCTTTTCAAAGGCTTTAAGGAAAGAACAGCTGCATTGTCTCAGCCTTCTCAACTCCCTTTCACCCACTTGGATCTATGTTCTTCTCCCACCACTTGACCTTGTCTTCTGAACCCTCTGAGCCTTTTCCCTTCTTCTCTGCCTGGGAATTCCTATCCTTCAAGACCAGTTTAACCATCACCTCCTCTGTGAAGTATTTCCATGTCAGGCTGTTACTGCCACCATCCTTGTGCTTCTGCAGGGTTTTCCCTATGCCTCACCACAGTTCATCTATTCGTACTGATATTGTTTACCTTGGTGTTCCCCAATAGCTTCTAAGAACCTAAAGTCAGGAACTGGTTTTTACTCACTTTTCTACTGCTGCCCTCTCTCTACCTTAGGGCCACCAAAAGAGACAAACATTCCACGAATAAATGATCAAAGGTTAAGTTTATCTTCAGAACTGCTAGGATCCACTCAATTTTTCCACCTAAGTTGTTCTAAGTTTACCTGCACATACATACACACTGGGAAATACCTAAATTCTGAATAACAGTTTCCTTACTAAAGTATCTTAGTTATAAACACTCTATCTTTTGGTTGTTAAGCAAACTGGGATGCAGTTACATTAAGTCTAGAGTTTCTCATCTACGTTTTTAATTCCTAAGATTCTGGCCTATGGAAAGTTCATTTGTACCCTTTTCTTCCTGGGCGGTGTAAAGAGCTCTTAGGATTAGACAAGCTACTACAGGGAAGAAATCATGCCTTATTTATACCAGTGCTTAGAACCATGGCTGCTCAGTATCTCCAGAAATAAATATTTTTCTATTTAGTTTCACTTTCTATATGAGGGAATACTCACAGTGAAGTTCAGATGAACAGTATTTCCTGTGACCAGTAAAAATATCATGAAAGCCCTTCAATTTTAATAAGGACATTTAAAAGTCTTTCTTTTAGGATTATGTGATTAAATCGAAACCATAAAACCCCAATCTATACTTCTGGTCTAGAAAAATAAAAATTAGTACAACTTCTGAGTTCTAGCATGTTTTAAACTAAGGGATCTTACTGCAATAAAAGAGAAAAATACTCAGAATTATTTAAAAAATACGGTGAGAATAATTTTTGTGCACAAATTGAACAATTAAAAACTGATTATAAAAGCTCTAAAAAAAAATTGAAAGGTGGGACTGAAAGTTTCCTGCCTGAAAAGCCTTGAGGATGAGAGTATTACAAAAAGTTAGCACCGTGCACTTGACTTTCTACACTACTTCAATATGTGACCTTGGGAATGTCATGTAATTTCTCTCATTTCTAGTTCTGTAAAATGGGAATGTCACCAGTTCTCCTCTCAGGGACAATTACACAGATAATGAAATTAAAAATTTGGTATTTGGTGTTCTTTAAAAAAAGAAACTTGTCTAATTAGTATGCTTTAATCATCACTTGTACAGTACATTCCTCTTCAGGAATCCAATTCCGAGAGAAATATTTAAGCAGACGTTGAGGACAGATTTCCTTAAGGGAATTATTTTGTAAATCTGGAAAGCAACGTAACAAGATTATAAATTAACAAACTGATTACATAAGCCTTGACAACCCGGGCTTTAAAGTACACTGCTATATATATATTCCAATAAGTTAAAGACTGGTTTGGGACACAGTGCTCCAATCCCATACAAGGAACCCAAACTGAGGCATTTCATGTTTGATAGGAATTTGGTAGAGATTCAACAGGATGTCCAACACTTGTAAGCCATGCTTCACCTTAAAACCTGACCAAATGTTTAACGCATTAAGTCAACTTTACCACGGTTCCTAAGATTTTGAGAATACGCATTTAATAATTAAAGGGAAGGGGGGTGGAAAGTAACATGACAGTTTGAAAGGTCCCATATCCTCAGACCTCTATATATTTAGGAACTCCACTGCTAAATTCTCCCCAAATCCTGAAACTCCCTATGAAGCTACTGGATTGTATGCGATCCAACAGTTACAAATAGCACAGCTCCAAGAACCCCGAAGATAAAAGGCTGCCACTTTCCTGCAACCCAAGTCCAAGTAAAAGGCAGGAAGGTTCCTGTAAAATGGTCCAGAAAGAAATCAACAGGCGATGACTATGGAAAAGAACGTAGGTTTCCCAGTCTCCCCGTCCGAAAAATTCTAGCTCTCCCTGGGGAACAGCACTGCTCCTCCTGCCTTACCCCGTTGCCCTTTCTCTACAGACAACATTCCCACTCTATTGTAAAGCAGTTTGACCAAGGAACCCTTCTGCTGCGGCCGGATTTCTACAGTCTTCTGAAAGGGGAAAACGCATTCAAAGAACACACACCCTACCGAGCGCCCCGGGCGCGGGGCCCCGCGGGCGCCGCACTCGGCCCGCTCCGGGGCGGGGCGCGGGGATGCGGGCGCCTTCCGAGGTGCCGCAATCCCGCCGCGGCCGCAAGGGCAGGGCCTCCAGGCGCCCGCGGACGCCGCCGCAGTAACGGCTCCCGCCGGGCCCCGCCGCCGCCCCGCAGCCCAGGCCGCGCCGCGGGGTCCGGGCCGCCGCAGCCCGGGCCCCGCGTCCTCCCGGGCCGCGCGCTGCGGCCGGCGCCGAGAGCGCAACTTACTTTCCGCCTGCGGCGAGCGCCCCGGCCCGGGCGCCCAGCCCGGCAACGGCGGAGGCTACTGAGGCAGCGGAGGCCGGTCCCGCACCCCTGCCTACGGCCGCCGCGCCCCGCCGCGCTCCGCGCTCCGCGCTCGCCCCTACCTCAGCCGGCAGGGAAGCGTCCGTCCGCAGCGGCCGCGGCGCCGACAACTCCCTCCCGGCCGCCGAAACCCCGCACCCAGCGCTAATCATAATACCGAGCGGGCTGCCGGCCGCGGGGAGGGGGGTGCTGGCGAGCTGCGCCTGCGCGGGCTGCGCGTCACTGTGACGTCAGCGCTGGGGCGGGGCCGCGGGAAGGGCAGGGCGGGGCGGCGCGCACCTGCGGCCGGCGCGCGGGCTGCTGGAGGGCATGCTGGCGGCTCCCTGACCCCGGCGAGTCGGGACTGCGGTGGCTGGCGGGACAAAGCGGGCAAGGCGCCCAAGGAGGATGGAGGACGGGGGAGGAGGAAGCACCAGGGACACGGAACAATAGCCGGGAAAAGTAGCGCGAGCTGTCAGGGGAAATCGGAGGGAAGGGACCGCGTCTGTACAGGACTGCCTCTTGGCGGCAGGGGGCAGGGAGCCGCACGCGCTTTGCTCTTTGGTTCCCGCCCAGGCTTAAACAAGGATTTAAAAAAATTGTAAAAATACATATATATACACACATACACGTATGTATATACATATATGTACATAATATGATTTTTTTTCCTCTGTAATTCTTCTCGCTGGGAATCTAATTTGAAAAAATTCTGTTGATTTTGTTATTTGAGCAAAATTGGAAAAGCCCAACATCTGAATGCAGTGCTGGCCTTAAAGGTCAGCGGGAGACACAGGCCCGGCTAGGCAGCCTCTGGCAACAGCATAGAAAAGTAAGCGGTCGTGGAGACATATCAAAGCACATGAAGTCAGAGATTTAAAACACGCCGGGCATTAACCATAGCCCTGGATGGTTCAGTGGTATGGTCGCCAGGCCGGGTTGCTCTGGAAGGGAGCTTCGGGATGGCCGCAGAGGATGGGAGGGGACTCCCAACTCCCACCCCTGGAGGCATGGCATGCAATAGAGACCAGCTCTTCGGGGTTCCTGGAAGGCAGCACCAACAAACCAGACGCCGGATTTCTCCAACCTGCTCTTCCGCTTCTGTTCCCACGTTGTGTCCACCCTTCCCCAAGAAAGGACCCCTAGCAAAGGACACAAGCCAGAAGAGCTGCTTAGATGCTGCAAGCTTGGTTGAATTGACTGGACTGCGGAGAGAAATCTAGATGGTTTTAGCAAATCTCTGTCGACCTGCAAATGTCGAAAGCCTTTTAGTTTCTATGACATCAACTTTACTTGTCTGAAGATGATTGGGAAGCAGGAGTGGATTGTTGGGAGGTGCAAACAGTTTGATTCTTAGGGTAATAACATAGGGTTTTCTGATCGAGGGGGACTTCCAGTTACCCTAATGCCCTTGCATCAGATGGTGGAAGAGCACCAGGGAAAGCCTCAGATTAGGCCTCTGTGCCTTAGGGTCCCACCTGGGATCACTCTGACTTGAAAAGGCGGTAAAAGAATCATCTCATTTTGACACGGAAATCGTAACTGTAGCAGCATATTAAGCAAGAGCTCCTAACTTGGATTTGTAGAATTTTTTTCCTTTGTTGCTAGAAAGCAGGAAGACCATGCACTTTTCTCCTCAGGGAGATATCACTATTCAGGGAACTCTGTAGCCAGCTAAAGGGAGAAAATACCACTGCAATGGTCTCCCAGCGAATTTCCAGTGGTTGAAGGCCTCCACCCCCAGGTCTGTAGTCCCTGAGTTGTATCGGTAACTACAGAGCAATGACTAATATATAAGCTCTTGAAAAATAGAGTGTTTATATTGCTGCTGTTTAGGTTTTGAATGAATTTTCTAAGGAAAAGGCATAAGAATAGCAAAACAAATGAAAAAGAGCAAAATAATAAATTGATTTAAATGAAGTTGGCACCAAAACTCTTCTAGAGAAGGATGCAGTACTGGCCACATGGTAAATCATTTATTCATCCCCAGTATATCTTAGGTAGCTGAAGTGCTGCTGGCAAGAACGTGACCCATTTTTGGTTCCACACCATAAATGTGGTGACATGATCTGATTATGCTTGGGCAATATTTAAAAATATTCAAGTACAAATTAATATAGTATTACTTAACTTGGAATTTAAGCAAATGTGCTTATAGTTAATGAAGAAACCCCTTTTCCAATCTGCCCTGGGGCTTTCTCCAACACACTGCTTTTTTAATGTTGGGTCTTTTTATGGACCTGTAAGAAGCTTTAATTAGATGTACAGCGTTCTACAAAACGACAAGATGAAGCATGCGTGCTTGTATTACAGTCTCTGTGATTCAGATCTCAAAAATAACATAATGCCACCAGTTTAAGGAAGATGTTGTTTATTGGAAGGAAACCAGGGAGGTGCTACAAATTAGATCAAAATGTGAAAATTGAGCAGATTGATGAAAGAATTGTCATTTTCATCTTTGGAACCCCAAAAGCAGCATATGTAATCTTTTCTGGATATTGTTAGTTTTTGTAATTTATTTCAAATTTTAAAATAAATGTATTTAAAATGACAGACATTGAATATTCATACACAGTTCAATTTTGAGTTGTGACATTTTATTTAATAACATTCCCTTTTACGTATTTAATTAGTTATTTCATATATTTATACTTGTGCATTTCTAGATCCTGGCTTCACCCCAGTAGGATCAAAATAATACTTAATTGGAATGACCTAAAGAGTTCCTCAAAGACTCCTTCACCACCCTATTGGCATCAGTTAACAACTTCTACTCTTTTATCTCAGATGTCAGTTAAGGTCCTGTGTGTGTGTGTGTGTGTGTGTGTGTGTTATTTTTGATAGTTGCAAACAAGAATTGGAAATGCCAGTCCTTAACTCTGCTTGTTTGCAACCAGTGAACTAGAAAATAGGACAGACATTGACATTTAACCCCATCTCTACTGCTAAGAGCAAGATGGTTTTGGGAAAGTTGCATAACCTTCTATATGTTTCTTCTGTAAAATGAGAGAGACAGTGATGATAATAATACCTTTCCTATAAGTTTGATGTAAAGCAGCGGTTCTCAAAGTGTGCTCCCTGGACTAGCAACATCAGCTTCTCCTGGGAACTGGATTGAAATGCAGATTTTCCAGTTCCACCTCAGACCTACTGAATCAGAAACTCTGATTTCTCTGTTTTAAGACTTGCAGGTGATTCTGAGACAGGTTAGAGTTTGAGAACCAGAGTTGATAAGATTGAGTTTATATAAAGTATTAGAACAGAGGCTGGCATACAGTAAGCAGTATATTAATGAATTTTTTTTAATGTGTGCAATATGATCTTGCCAAAATATACAAAGTCTAATTTAGGCCAAAAGAAGCATGTCCATGTTGTTCTTCCAACAAATAAATCCTGATAAATCCCTTATCTAAAAACTTCAATACAGCCTACCAAGCCCTTCCTGATCTGGTCCCTGGCTTCCTCTCCCGCACTTTCTTTTCTGCATATGTACCCTGTCTCCAACCTTTCCAGTTCTCAGAAAGAGAATTGACTTTTCACATCTCCCAGCCTTTGTCTATTCTGTTCCTTCTGTCTGGAAATGTCACCCACTCGTTTTCTCTACTTCCTACATCTGCAGTTTCCTGAATTTCTACTTACCCATCAAAACCCAGCTCCCGTGTCACATCCTCTGTACTACTCCTAACTGTCCCACTCTAGTCAGAGCCAGGAGTTCTCTGGGACCACCATACCATCCCACTCGTAGTATCATACAGTTTTGTAACTTTATTGTTCCATTTTCTCCCTTTGGATCTTAATCTCCAGGGGGGACAAGGATTGTATTTTATTCCAATTTCTATTCCTGCCTAGCACTGAGGTTGCAAATAGGCAGTCCCAGGGCTTTTCACCCACAGACGTGTGGCATTGTTTTTCCCCACATAGGTTCTTTAAGAATTTGAATTAGTTGAGAACATTTTTAAATTGGGAGATTTAGTACTGTTAACAGTTTTATTGAAGTATAATCTGCATACCATAAAATTCACCAATAATATATGGACAATTCAATGGTTTTTTAGTAAATTTATAAAGTTATTCAGCCATCGCCCCAATCCACTTTTGAAATATTTTCATCTGGGTTGGGAGAGGTGGCTCATGCCTGTAATCCCAAAACTTTGGGAGGCAGAGGTGGGAGGATCACTTGAGGCCAGGAATTCAAGAACAACCTGGGCAACACAGAGAGACCCCATCTTCACAAAAATAATGGCAAACATTAGCTGGGCGTGGTGGCATGCACGTTGGTCCCAGCTACTTGGGAAGCTAAGGTGGGAGGATCACCTGAGCCCGTGAGGGCAAGGATGCAGTGGGCTGTAATCTCACCCCTGCACTCCAGCTTGGGGAACAGAGTGAGACCCTATCTCAAAAAAAATTTTTTTTATCTACCCCAAAAGGTATCTCCTGTGCACATGCAATCAATCCCACTCCAACTTCCAGCCCTCAACACATACCATCTGTTATCTGTCTCTATAGATTTGTGTTTTTCTAGAAATGTCATATAATTGGAATCATGTGATGTGTACTATTTTGTGTCTGACTTCTTTCATGTAGCATAATGGTTTTCAATCTAGCATGTATCAGTAGTTCATGCCTTTTTGTTGCTGAACAGTATTCCTTTATATGGATATATTAGATTTTCTTTATCCATTCAAATGATAAACATTTCATTTATTTCCAGATTTTTGCTATTATGGATACTGTTGCTATGACTATTTAAACCCTTAGTGGGGACATATTTTCATTTCTCTTGGGTACATTGCTGAGTGGAATTTTGGGGTCATGCAATAACTCTACGCTTTAAGAAACTGACAAATTATTTCTGAAATGACTGTACCACTTTACATTCCCACCAACAGTGTATGAGGGTTCTAGTTTTTCCACATCCTTGCCAACACTTGGCATTGTTAGACTTTTAGATTATTACCATTCTAATACATGTATAGCGGTATCTCCTGATTTTCATGTGCATTTCCCTAATGATTAATGATGTTCATTAGCTTTCCATGTGATTTTTGTTCATTCATATATCTTCTTTGATAAACGGCCTTTTCAAATCTTTTGCCCATTTTTAATTGTGTTGTTTGTCTTACTGTGTTGTAAGAATTTTTTATGCTTTTTGGATATAAGTCCTTAATTAGATATGCGATTTGCAAATATTTTCTCTGGTCTTTTCATTTTTAAAATGATGTCTTTAGAAGTTATAAAGTTTTGAATTTTGGTGGATTCCAATTTGTCAGATTTTTCTTTCATGAATCATGGTTTGGTGTCATATCTAAGAAATTTTGCTTAAGCAAAGGTCACAAAGATTTTCTCCTCTGGTCTTTTCAAGTTTTATAGTTTTAAGTTTGGCCTTTAAGTCTGTGGTCCATTTTGAATTTATTTTTATTCATGATGTGAGGTTTAGAGGCTATGGGTTTTTCTTTTATTATTTGATTTTTGCTTATGGATATTTAATAATCCCAGAATCATTTATTGAAAATGGTATCCTTTCCCAATTAAATTGCCTTGGCAATTTGTTGACAATCAACTTAATATAAGGATTTTCTATTCATTTTTGTTGATCTATATGGCTATTCTTACAACATTATGATCCAGTCTTGACTATTATTATTATACAGTAAGTTTTGAAAATGAGTAAAGTCTTCCATGTATAGTGTTCTTTTTCAAAATTGTTTTACTATTCTAGGTATGTTGCATTTCCATGTAAACTATAGGACCAACTTGTCAATTTCTACAAAAAAAATTGTTGACTTTTAGAAATTTTGAATAAGATTATGTTATATGAATAGATCAATTGGGGAGAATTATCATCTTAACAATAATGAGTCTGTCAATTCATGAATATGATATGTATAGTCAGTTTATTTTCTTTTTCTTTTCTTTTCTTTTCTTTTTTTTTTTTTTTTTTGAGACAGAATTTCACCCTTCTTGCCCAGGCTGGAGTGCAATGGCACAATCTTGGCTCGCTGCAACCTCTGTCTCCCAGGTTCCAGCGATTCTCCTGCCTCGGCCTTCTGAGTAGCTGGGATTACAGGCACTTGCCACCATGCCCAGCTAATATTTTGTATTTTTAGTGGAGACGGGGTTTCACCACATTGGCCAGGCTGGTCTTGAATTCCTGACCTCAGGTGATCCACCTGCCTTGGCCTCCCAAAGTGCTGGGATTACAGGCATGAGCCACCATGCCTGAACAGTCAGTTTCTAATTGTTGCTTTTTCCCCCTCATCTTGAGTCCCATTTTCCTGTTTCTTTCCATGTCTTGTATTTTTTATTAAAAACTGGACATTTAAAATGATATGTTGTAGCAATTCTGGATTCTGATTTTCTCCTTTGAAAGCTTTCCCCTCTTTTCATTAGTAGCTTGCCTGAACTTAATCTGCAGTATCTTCCCTCACAGTGTGCAGCACATGACTCTGCTCAGTTGTTTTGTTCTTAGTTTTATTTTTTAGTCTAGCTTCCACATGGTTGCCTCTGTATCTACATATCTTAATGGTCAGCAATGATTGGGTAGACATTGCGTCCAAACCCATAAGGTTTCCACACTTTGCTGATGAATCTGTGCATGAATTGAAAAGCAAGGTAGTTTTCAAGCCTATTTCAGCGTTTACTCTTTGCTAAACCCTTTCAGGTCTCCCTGGCACATGTGCTTACCTTCCCAGTCAGCCAGGGATGTGAGGAAAGCTTATCTATCTATGGCTCTCTTCTTTACATGCGCTTCCTTTTACATTTTTGTTGGTTCATTCCTTACACCAAGGATTGCAGGCTCAGACTAGCCAAGCTATGTATTTTCCCCCTCTGTTTCCTACCATGTTTACTACTTTTACAGATAATACCATAGGGCATGGGTTTGTGCCCTCCACTCCAAATCAAATGAGCTCTTTCAAAACAACACTACTGGTTTTCATAGCCAGTCATCCCCTGGTAAACACTACCTCGCCAACTGAGCTGAGGATTGGACTGGGGAATGGAATACATACTTCCACTATTAATATCTGAAGTTTTAGAATTTTTTCATGAACAAATATTTCTTTTTTCATTTTTCGGTTTTGTTTTGTTCATTTGATTTTGGTCTATTTCTAGTGTTCTGAAATCATTGTTTTTGCCAGGCACTGTGGCTTACGCCGTAATCCATGCAACTTGGAAGGTAGAGATGGGAGAATGACTTGAGGCCAGGAGGTTGAGATCAGCTTGGGCAACATGGTGAAATCCCATCTCTACAAAAATTAAAATGTTTAAAAATTTTCAAAAAAGAAATCATTGTTTTTGAAAACTGTGATAGGCAGAATTCTAAGAATGACCCTTGCCCTGTATAATCTCTACCCCTTTGAGTCTGGGTGAAACCTGTATATATGATGAGATGTCACTCCTGTGATCTGTAATACCGGCACACCTCACAGATACTGCAGGTTCAGTTCCAGACCACCTCATTAAAGTGAGTCACCCAGCGTTTTTTGTTTCCCAGTGCATGTGAAAGTTATGTTTGTACTCTACTGTAGTCTATTAAGTGTATATATTTTAAAATGTACACAACTTAATTTAAAAATACTTTATGCTAAAACTGCTAACAATCATCTGAGCCCTCAGTGAGTTATAATCTTTTTGCTGGTGGAGGGTCTTGCCTCGATGTTGGTGGCTGCTTACTGATCAGGTTGGTGGTTGCTGAAGGTTGGGGTGGCTGTGGCTATTTCTTAAAATAAGACAACAATGAAGTTTGTCTCTTCAGTTGACTCTTGCTTTCACGAAGGAATTCTCTGCAGCAGGTGACGATGTTTGATAACATGCTACCCACGGTCAGACTTTTTTCAAAATTGGAATCAATTCTCTCAGACTCTGCTGCTGCTTTATCAACTAAGTTTATGTTGTATTCTAATCCTTTGTTGTTGTTTCAACAATATTAACAGCATCTTCATCAGGAGTAGGTTCCATTTTAAGAAACCACTTCTTTGCTCATCCATAAGAAGCAACTCATCATCCATTCAAGTTTTATCTTGAGATTACCGCAATTCAGTCACTTCTTCAGGCTTCACTTCTGATTCTAATTCTCTTGCTATGTCCACCATATTTGTAGAGACTTCCTCCACTGAAGTCTCAAACCCCTCAAAGTCATCAATGAGGGTTGGAACTGACTTCTCCCAAACTCCTGTTAATGTCTGTATTTTGACCTCCTCCCGTGAATCATGAATGTTCTTTTTGTTTTGTTTTGATACAGGGTCTTGCTCTGGTCACCCAGCTGGAGTGCATTGGTACAAAGAGGGCTCACTGTAGCCTTGATCTCTTAGGCTCAAGTGATCCTCTTGCCTTAGCCTCTCAAGTAGCTGGGACCACAGGCTCGTGCCACCAGATGTTGCGATTTAAAAAAAAAAAAAAAAAAAAAAATTTGTAGAGATAGGGTCTTACCATGTTGCCCAGGCTGGTCTCAAACTCCTGGGCT
This sequence comes from Rhinopithecus roxellana, assembly GCF_007565055.1. Lineage (NCBI taxonomy): Eukaryota > Metazoa > Chordata > Mammalia > Primates > Cercopithecidae > Rhinopithecus > Rhinopithecus roxellana. The sequence goes on along the minus strand of NC_044549.1, from coordinate 196,803,479 downwards.
CATGTGATCCTCCCTCCTTGGTCTCCAAAATGCTGGGATTACAGGTGTGAGCCACTGTGCTTGGCCATATGAATGTTCTTAATGACATCTAAATTAGTGAATCCTTTCTAGAAGGTTTTCAATTTCCACCAGAGGAATCACTATCTATGGCAGCTATAGCCTTACAAAATATACTTCTTTTCTTTCTTTCTTTCTTTCTTTCTTTCTTTCTTGCGTTCGGGCGGAGGGAGGGAGGGAGGAGGGGAGGGTGGGAGCGTGCAGGGAGGGAGAAGGAGGGAAGGGAGGCTCCAGAACAACAGACGGGTCAGTGAGTGTCTACTCTTCAGCTCCTCCTCCTCCGCCTCTCTCGTCTTTTCTTCTTTTCTTATTCGGCGGTCTTCTTTTATTCTTCTTCTTCTTCTTCTTCTCTTCTCTGTCTTCTTCTTCTTCTTCTTCTTCCCTCTTCTTCTTCTTCTTCATCTCCTCCTCCTCCTCCTCCTTTTTTGAGGGTAGACAGAGTCTTGCTCTGTCACCCAGGCTGGAGTGCAGTGGCATGACCATGGCTCACTGCAGCCTCAACCTCCCAGACTTAAGGGATCCTCCCGCCTCAGCCTCCTGAATAACTGGGACCACAGGCATGTGCCACCACGCCCCGCTAATTTATTTTTATTTTTCATACTGATGGGGTCTCCCTATATTGCCCAGGCTCCGTAATATACTTCTTAAACAATAAGACTTAAAAGTAAAAATTTCTCCTTGATCCGTGGGTTGTAGAATGGTTGATGTCTATGGCAATTTCTTCCAATGAAAGACTGTCTCTTCTACATTGCAAATCTGTTGTTAAAGTAACCAGCTTCATCAATAATGTTTGCTAGATCTTCTGGCTAACTTGCTGTAGCTTCTCCATCAGCACTTGTACTTTAACATTATGGAGATGGAAAAAAACAAAAAAAAACAAAAAAACAAAACCTCATGAACCAACTTTTGGTAGCTTCAAACTTCCTTCAGCAGTTTCCTCACCTGTCTCAGCCTTCATAGAATTGAAGAGAGTTAGGACCTTGCTCTAAATTAGGCTTTGACTTAAGGGAATATTGTGGCTGGTTTGATCTTCTATCCAGACCACTAAAACTTTGACCATATCAGCAATAAAGCTGTTTCAGTTTCTTATCATGCATGCATTCACTGGAGTAGCATTTTTAATTTCCTTCAAGAACTTTTCCTTTGCAGTCACAACTTGGCTAACTGTTAGGTGCAAGAAGCCTAGCTTTCAGCCTATCTCAGCTTGATATGCCTTCCTCACTAAGCTTAATTATTTCTAGCTTTTGATTTAAAGTGAGAGATTGCCACTCTTCCTTTCACTTGAACACTTAGGAGACCACTGTAGGGTTATTAATTGGCCTCATTTCAGTATCGTTGTTTCTCAGGGAATAGGGGAGACTGAGGAAAGGGAGAGACATGGGGCAATTGTTAGTTGGTAGAGCAGTCAGAAGACACACATTAAGTTTGCTGTCTACTATGGGTACTGTGTGTGGTGCCCCCAAACAATTACAATGGTAACATCAAGATCACTGACCACAGATCACCATAAAAGATAAGGTACTGATGGCAAAGTTTGAAACATTGTGAGAATTGCCAAAATGTGACACATAGACACAAGGTAAACACGTGTGATTGGAAAAATGGTGCCAATGGAGTTGGTCAATGCAGGGTTGCCACAAACCTTCAACTTATAAAAAAAATCTATTATGGGTTGCCACAAATGTTCAATTTGTAAGAAACCTATTGTCTGTGAAGTGCAATCAAGTGAAACACAATAAAATGAGGTATGTCTGTATTTTATAGCAAAAGGGAAATTATCTGATGGGCCTAATATAATCAAGTGAGCTCCTTTGAATCAGAGAATTTCTCCTGCTGGTGGGAAGAAGGGGGAAGTCAGAGATTCAAAGCATGAGAAGAATTAAAAGTGTTCCATTGCTGGCTTTGAAGATGGAGGGCCACATACAAAGGACCAGAGGGCAGCTTCTAGAAGCTAAGTGATTCCCAGCCAACAGCCAGGAAACAGGACATCAGTCCTATAGCTGCAAGAAATTGAATTCTTCCAACAACCTGAATGAAGCATTTTCTTTCTCAGAACCCCCAGATAAGAGACCAGTCTGGTAAACACTTTGATTTCAATCTTGTGAAGCACTAGGCAGAGGACCCAGTAGAGTCTACCTGGACTTTTGACCTACAGAAAAATGAGGTAATGAATGTGTGTTATTGAAGCTGCTGTTTGTGGTAATTTGTTATGCAGCAATAGAAAACTAATATGACAACTTTGTCCAGTTTGACTCTGCCATAGCTAGAAGTCCTACCTCCTGGCAGAGTTAATTTTGAAAAATAAAATCAAGATTTCTGGCTTCTCTTGAAAAATTGGAAGATCTTGCAACTTGAGATTTGAATTTCTAACATCTGCCAGAACTCAGCAGCACTCTCTCTGTGCTCCTTGTTTAACAGGGTCTAGGGCCTCCAGTTCATCTGCTTTTGTCCTTCACTGTAGGCCTGCATCTCCAATTATAGGCCTGGCTGATATGGTTTGGATTTTTCTCCCTGCCCAAACACAAATATCATGTTGAATTGTAATCTGCAAAGTTGGAAGAGAGGCCTGGTAGGAGGTGATTGGATTATGGTGGTGGTTTCTAATGGTTCGGCACCATCTCCCAGTGCTGTTCTCCTGACAGAGTTCACACGAGATCTGGCTGTTTAAAAGTGTGTAGTACCTCCCCACTCTCTCTTCCTCCTGCTCCGGCCATGGAAGACAGGCCTGCTTCCCCTGGGCCTTCCACCATGATTGAAAGTTTCCTGAGGCCCCCTCAGAAGCCATCATGCTTCCTGTACAGCCCCCAGAATGTGAGCCAATGAAACCTGTTTTCTTTATAAATTTCCCAGTGTCAGGTATTTCTTGAGAGCAGTGTGAGAATGGACTAATGCACTGGCTTTGGAACATCTGAATCTGTAACACCTGATCAGCACAACCTAACTGGTAGTAAGTGCTCAGTATTTGTTGAATGAGTGAACAGGCAACAAGTAGGAGATTTTTACACATGAGCACATGAATGGACATTTGGGATGACCAAGGCTGATGGCAATGTATCCTTTAGTGCACTTAGGGAAGGATGAAGGACACTGGCCACAAAGCCTGTCCACCTGAAGAATTCCTGGAAGTCCCATCAAGAACTTTCACTTGCATCTCATCTCATTGGCCAAAAGAGTGTCAAATGACCAGCCCTAGTTCCGAAGAAGACTGGGAAATGTAGTTTCAGCTCATCACATGCCACCCCAGCTCCAACAAGGAAATCAGGGTTCTGATAGAAAAGAGAAAAGGAAGGGTGATACTGGGTTAACTGACTATCAGTCTCTACACTCAGATCATGAAAAAAGAGCAAAACCAGCACCCAAAAAGCCTTCATGTGCTTCCTTCTCATGAGTATCCCAACAAGGGTAACCACTACCTGATTTCTTACAACACAGTTTAGTGTTACCTCTTCTTCAACTTCATATGCACGGGATCATACAAGTGGGTTCTTCTGTGTCTGACTTTTTTTACTTGCAGTAGGAATATTAAAGGAAAAAAACAGTATCAGAGCAGCTGAAATTTTCTAATAAGAAATGTATGAATTAGCTTTGAGGAAAGCAAGACTATCAGTGATGAAGTTACCCACCTCCATTTCTTGAGTTAGTTATCGTTAACTACCCATTTGTCCTTGAGACAGGGAAGGTCAAGAGAAACGACAGGAAAGAATAGTGACAAGGGTTTTTTCACTTTAAAAATGGGGGTCATATGACCCCTAAATGGATGGACACAAAGTAGAGGGCCCTAGTGCTGGCTAGAGTAGGGTCCTCGGGCCCCCACCAGGCCAGGCCTTCGCCCTTAGTTGTTGGATTTTGGGGGAGGTCTTGTCTGGACTTCCAAAAGGAACCGGGATAACCAAGGCAGTAGGACTTGGGGGCTCCAGGCAGTGACCATTTATCAGTTAGTACAGAATAAGCTTAGTGTTTTAACATCAGTGCTGAGTGCTGCCAAACATTTCCCTTTCTCTGTACTAAAACAGTGTGAAGCTGGACAGCCTCTGGTGAGACTGTGGCCATAAGGTATTCCACCATCACGAGGAATCACTGTAGCTCAAAGGAAGTGTGTGTTTTGATGAGGGTGAGATGGATCCGTCCGTTTAGAGACAGGAGGAAACGGGACACTGGGCAGTGTAGACCCTGCCATTGGACTTGGCATCTGATAACTGAATAGAGCTGAGCTGAAGCATCGTGGCCTGGAGATCAAAACAGCTGATGCTTACTGCCTTAGGTGGTCTTAAAATAAAGCTTTACTAATTTCCAGATCACAATTCTCTTTAACTTTTCTACTCTCCTTCAAAATTAGGAAGTGTTAGACATGTAACATTGACAATAATAAAAACAGGGTAAGGCAAGTTGATTCAGGACCAAGACCACTCTCCCAGAAACAGTAGCCCTATATTCACTCTCAAACCCCACTCCCTTGCCTGGCCTGTAGAGACTGGCAAAACTAATTGCTCACTTTCCTATCCTTTTTTGCAGATAGTGGTGGCCATAGAATCTGGTTCTAGCCAATAGATCCAGATGGAATTCAACTGTGGGGCAAGGGAAAGGGTTTGTGGAAATCTTTTGTTTTTCTCATATAAAGGGACAGCTGCAGCTGGTTCTGGCCTTCCCCTGTCCTCCTGCCCTGATGGTGGGCATGATGCCTGGAATAGGAGCTGCCATGTTGAAGCCATGAAGGAGTGGCTGGGAGAAGCATAGCCATGCTGGCTCTGGACCTCATGAGCTGCTGAACAAATGCTAACAGCTGCCTGCTTCAGACGTTTTGTTCTGTGAATAAATGGAGAAATCTGTTCATTATGCTTCCTTATAGCTGAAAGCATTCCTAATGGATACAACTAATATAAACCATTATTTGTCATGGATAGGAAAAAGGGTGGAGGTAGGGGGTACAGCAAGGGTTTTCCAAGTCTGATTAATGCCTCAGAAAGAAACTGTGGATGCTTTTAGTTCCTGAAAGCACAGGAGATATCAGAGACTATTGGGATCAGATCAAAACAGCACAGAAGCCAACTTGAAGGGCCTTCCACTGGCCAAGGAGGGGATAATCTGAGCATTAAAAAAAAACCTACAATGAATTAAAATTTGTTGAAAATGGATAAATAAAGGGAAAGGTCAAGCAATTCTCCTGCCTTTGCTGTATGAACTGCATTTCAGAATAACCAAAGAGATGATAAGGAGTTCCTTAAGGAAGAATCCCATTTAATAAAGACAGAAGGAATGATAGAACTAGAAAATCACCACTTCACAGCATGTAATGAAGTAATGAATCTAGTCAATGACCATCAACAACCATTAGGTAAAAGGATGACAGAGAACTTTTAATAATGGATAGATCAGGCTAAGAACACTTAAACCCACTGTTCAATTTTCACATCTCTTAAAGTGGAACAATTGGACATGTCCCTTAGCATGTGACACATTAGAAAGTACACACCATCTCCTATGAAGTTTTCTAGCCAAAAAACTGTTTTAAGAAGAATCGAATCCAGTTTACCAAAAATGGATGATCAAGCTAAATGACTTCAAGAAGAAACAATCAGATAAATTTAGCATGTGAGATATTCTATAGGAAAAATGACTCCTTTCTCTCCCTCCTCATGTGAATGGCATAAAAAGGGGGAAGGTGGAAGGGGAAGGACTTGTAAAGTAAAAGAAACTTAAGAGTCCTTTCAATAAAATAAATTGTTTATTGGGTACACATGGACACAAAGATAGGAACAGTGAACACTGAGGATTCCTAAAGGAGGATGGAGGGAGGGGAGTCAGGATTGAAAAAAACTACCTATTGGATACTGTTCACTACTTGGGAGATGGGATCATTAGAAGACCAAACCACAGCATCATGCAATATGCCCATGTAACAAACCTGCACATGTACCCCCTCAATCTAAAATTTAAAAAGAAGATAGGTGCAGTGACTCAAGGCTGTAATCCCAGAATTTTGGAAGTCTAGCAGGCCAATTGCTTGTGCTCAGGAGTTTAAGATCAGCCTGTACAACATGGCAAACCCCCGACTCTACAAAACAAAATACATAAATTAGGCCAGATGTGGTGGCTCACACCTGTAATCTCAGCACTTTGGGAGGCCAAGGTGCATGGATCACTTGAGGTCAGGAGTTTGAGACCAGCCTGGCCAATATGGTGAAACCCTGTCTCTACTAAAAATACAAAAAATTAACCCGATGTGGTGTTGCACACCTTTAGTCCTAGCTACTCTGAGTGCTGAGGCAGGAGAATTGCTTGAACCTAGGAGACAGAGGTTGCAGTGAGCTGAGATCAGACTATTGCACTCTGACCTGGGTAACAAAATGAGACTCTGTCTAAGAAAAAAAAAAGTTAGCTAGGCATGATGATGCGTGCCTGTAGTCCCAGCTGCTGAGGAGGCTGAGGATCAATTGAGCACGGGAGGTTGAGGCTGCAGTGAGCCATAATTGTGCCTCTGCACTCCAGCCTGGGTGACAGAGTCAGACCCTATCTGAGAAAATGAGAGAATAGGCTAGGTACAGTGTCTTACCCCTGTAATCTCAGCACTTTGGGAGGCAGAGACAGATTGCTTGAGCTCAGGAGTTTGAGACCAGCCTGGGCAATATGGCAAGACCTCATCTCTACAAAGAATAAAAAAATTAGCCAGGCGTAGTGGTGCGCACCTGTAGTCCCAGTTACTTGGGAGGCTGAGACAGGAGGATTGCTTGAACCTGGGAGGTCGAGGCTGCAGTAGGCCGAGATTGCACCACTGTACTCCAACCTGGGTGACAACATGAGGCCTGGTCTCAAAAAAAAAAAAAAAAAAGGAAAGAAAGAGAGATAAAATAAAATAAAAAACCAATACCATGTTTAGCTTTTGTTTGGATACTGATTTGAATAAAAATAGTATTTGAGCTAATTAGGACAATTTTAATAAGTTCTGAGTATTATGTCCCATTATAATGGTAGTGTAGTTATGGTTTTACAAAGTTATTCTCTGATAGAGATACTTACTTAAATATTTCTGGATGAAATGAAATGATTCATGGAATTTGCTTTAAAATATTTCAGCAAATATTGTGTGTGGTAGAATAGGGAGGAAACAAAATCGGGTGTCACAAAAAGGGGTTTATTAAAATTTTTTCTCCACTTTTATACATAGTTGAACAATTTGTATACAAAGTTTTTTAAGTGGTGATTATTTTTCCTTCCTGTGTTCTAGATGGTAATAGCAGCGAAATGAAAAAGCAGTAAAAAAATCCTGTCAGAGCCCCTGAACTGTATTTCCTTTCTTCATGGTGTTATTTTCATAAAAGCTAAAGCAAATGCTACATTCACAAAACTAGGATATAAAGCAATACTATGTACCTGTAAAGTGTAGGATTGTACAAGTCCTTTTGCCTAGCATACTTCCATGTTCCTGTCCACCGTGGGACTCCCAGGATGGTTCTCTCCACTGCTCCATGTGTTCCCAAGAGCACTTTGCTCTTCCCATTGACATCTTTTGTTTTGTTTTTTGTTGTTTTTTGTTTGTTTGTTTGTTTGTTTGAGATGGAGTCTCGCTCTGTCGCCAAGGGTGCAGTGCTGTGGAACAAGGTCAGCTGACCTCAACCTCTGTTTCCCGGGTTCAAGTGATTCTCCTGCCGCAGTCTCCAGAGTAGATGGGATTACAAGCATGCACCACTATGCCTGGCTAACTTTTGTATTTTTAGTAGAGATGAGCTATGTTGGCCAGGCTGGTCTCGAACTCCTGGCCTCAAGTGATCTGCCTGCCTCAGCCTCCCAAAGTGCTGGGATTACAGGCATGAGCCACTGGGCCTGGCCTTCCCATTGACTTCTAACAACTTATTCATCCTCTTCCATCAGACTGTGAGCCGTCCTCCCATCTCCTACCAAGGACCAAGAATCAATTCCTATAATTATCTGCATTCCCCACATCTAGGGTGGTGTTAACACATAGTAGGTGCTCAATACATACTTGGGGAATATATAAACAGAACCCAATTCATTATGTTTTATATCTGTAGAGACTGAAACCCTAAAGAGTTTAAGTTCCTGAGCTACGATGCAACTCATCAGAATAATAACCATTCCCAAGAACTGTAACTCCTGGTTCCTAATCCAGTGCTACTTTTGAATCTTATTGCTGATTCCAGAAGTCTTCCTCTTTATGGGAATATCCTTCCTCTACCAGTGCCAAATGTGTCATTTTCAATCCCTCCCACCCCGACCCCAATTCTCACAACAAACTCAGTGTTCTCTGCCATGATAGTTTTGGATCCTTCTAGAAGACATTACTGAAATTGTTTTAGGCAGGGGAGATTATAAGTAGTTACATAACACAGACAACATGGTGTTGTTTTTAATAATAATAATAATAAAAGTGAAATCCTTAGCACTAGTGTTTTCAGAACCATTAACTCTTCCTTTATTTCTGCTCTAGCTTTGAATTTGCTGAACCAAGGAAAAGAAACCAGGAAATTACTTGGTTTACTTGTTGCTTGACTTTTGGCCCCCAAGTTATGGCCATACACTGTGTGCCTGACAATCCACTCCTGACTAAAAACAACCTTGGTTTTCTCCAAGCCTTGCTGGTTACTCCGAGCCAGGCTATGGTCAGAGGTCATACTCAGCTACTCCATCCAGCCCACCTTCAGGAAAGACCTCTTTTTTCTGATGCCCCCTAAAGTTACAAACCACAATTTTGTAGCCCTCCAAAGTTACACACCCAGACACCCATCTCCTGCCTTCATTGCTTACTTCCATGACCCTCAGGTCTTAGCTTCAGTGTCAAATCTTCTGCCCTTCCATCTGGATTGGGTGGCCTACTTTCTGCCTTCTGTTCCCATAACACAACACAAGTCATCTGTCATGGACCTTCCAATGCGCTATTACAATAATCTCTTAATTTCATACTAATTTGTAAACATTTCTCTAACACAGGGACTGAAAGTCTCTTACCATTGAATTCCCAGTGACTTACACATGGTAGCTACTCAATAAACACTTTTCAGTGAATATACCAAGTAGTTGAATGAATGACTTTCAAGATTCAAGAGTCTAGTAGTTAAGATCTTAAATTTAGACTATCCTACTTGTTAAGGTGTTTAAAACAAACAAAGAAACAAAAAACCCCTTTTGTCCACAAGGTTTAAGTGAATAATGTTGAAAGGGAGGAACCATAGTCTTCAGAAAGTGGTGAAAAGATTTAGTATAAGAAGGGGAATGAGTTATACAGGCATCCATCATCCCTCCTTTTTTCTTTAAGAAGACACCTTCTCTGGAATGACTGGAGGAGGTCATTTGATTTGTCCTCCTCATCTGATCCATGTCTGCCTCTTTTAACGGAGGAAAATTGAGGGGTGTGGATAGTGAGGAAAGGAACAAAGGTTGCTGGAAAGAGCTGAACTCTTCTTTTCTGACACTTACGCACTCCTGATGCTGCATGGGAGCCTGACTCACCCAGAAAATGACTAAACTCAGATCCTTAATCTGTACTGGGGCCCCACCCAACAAGGGCCCATTGCCTGTACCTGATGCTAATTGCTAGATATCGATCTGCAATAAAGAGGATGGGTGTGGATTATTCATGATAATCCCCATACTTCCCAAAAGTAAACTCTGGGTTGTTCAAGGTGCTGGAGTACTTGTGGAAGCTCAGAGACAAGGGAAGGGCCAGAAAAATACCCGAATCTTAACTGAGAGTGCAAACAGGATAATTCCTTATAACCAGTGAGCTATGTCTAACCCTACTCTAAATGAAATCAATCAAAGGGCCTAATTCAGCTTTCTGGAGTTGCTAATCCTGGTCATAAACTAAGGGAAAAAGTCACTAGACTAAACCAATTGAGGTTTAATGAACATAAAATGTACTGTCTGCAAATGTCCAAAAACTCAAGACCAAATCATTCAAATCATTAATACCGTTTAAAGTATCGTCTCAATAGATTCACCCATCGTTAGTTCTGGTAGGAAAATAGCAGTTCCATAATCATCATCATTATCATTTTATTCAATATTTGCAATAACCTGCCCCAGCTGAAAGGCCACTGGGAAAGGAGAAAACCTAGGGACTCTTGGCTATGTTCAGAGCTCAGAGCCAGCTACCCCATCAACCTAAACACTGGCGACATGAAAACTCTAAGCCATATCTTGCTGTCAAGGAGGTTGCTGCTCATTTGCTGCCAAGGTGTTGTAGAATAAGTGCCAGTACACAGTGCAGACACGCAAGAGCTTTAAATTTAAGATATAGAGGAAAAAAGAAGACTCTGTAAGCAGATGCATGTGTTGCTTTTGACTGGTACAAAATTTTTGCCTCTGCAATGCTTCTATAGCTCTGCAGTTTAAATTCTATGAGGACAGAAATCTCGTGGATTCTGTTCACCATTGTAGCTCCAGCCCCTTTCATTGATGCAAGGCTCAGAGTAAGGGCTCCGTAAATATTTATTATATGGATGAACCAATGCCGTGTATGCTGGCATGAATGAATAACACAAATCTGTATCATGTATTAGATATTTTGAGAAAGAAAACTGAGAAGCAAGGAAGTGAATTGATTAATTTGAGGCTAGGGTCACCAGCCCAGCATGTGGCTGATGGCACTTATTATACTTAGTTGTTCATAAAACACAGCCAAACTCCTGTTCCTCTGTCTGGGTGTTCCTCTAATATTTTCTAGAAGTTATGAAAATATAGAAACACTTGACTGAATGACATATACATGTCAAAATAAAGAGAAAATGAATCAATGTTCAAAAAGCAACTATTACTATTCACAAAATTACAGACACAAAGATCGTTTCACAGGAGGGGTAGAAGCAGGGCATACGACATGGATTTCGACATCTTCAGCGGTGAAGCGACAACCTCCCATCTCCTTTCTGCGATTCCATGCTACTTCCTTGATCTGTAGCCACAGTGTATGTCAGTTACTTTTCTTTTATTAGTAGATGACATAACAAAGAATTTATATAGGTCACAGAATATTTTAAAATTCCAAACAGAAAAACTGTTAATGAATTTAGTTTGGAGTGTCTTGCCACCAGAAAAATGACAGACCTTTCCTAAACACCTTTGGCTGTTTGCTCATCAAAAAAGTGACACATTTTCTCTCTGTAAAAAGTGTCAAAGAAAAAAGAAAAAAAAGACTGAGTGCAGTTGCGTCCTGATGCACTGAGCGCTAGGACTGTTTTTAAATTCAATATATATTGAATTGAATGTAACTCCAGAGAACCAAGAGAAAGCTCCACTCAGAAAAGGTAGATGAGGTCAGCTTCCTTTTGTTTCATGTCAGAGAAACTTCACAAGGTGAAAATTGAATGCCGAGGCCTGGGCACATTCTTACCCATGGATGGAAAATGTTTGCCTGCCTTTTGTTTTGTTTTCAATAGTGCTTGTGATGACTTCTCAGAAATTTCTGTCTCTGCCACTGCAACCTCTATTAAACCTTCCATAAGCCTTGGATAACGCTCTGATGTACATATTTTAAACATATGACAGGATTGACACAGTGCAAATCCTACATGTAATTTCCTGAGATAAGTCCATTATAAATATGTGGGTTCAAACCAACATTTGAAGATGCCTCAGTCTGATCAGGTCCCTGGCTTACCAAGAACTCTGAATAGCAAATAAGTGAGAGCAGCAGACACTGACGTTGAATCTTGGGTTGTTATTTCATTGCTGTTCAAACTTGGTCAAGGCCTCAGGCTGGCATCTGTATTCCGAGGGTAGTGCAAATACCCTCAAATATTTCAAAGGGCTGTTGAGGTGGAGGATTAAATGAGTGAAGTCATGAGCAGTGCTTAGAAAGGTTAGTAAATGTCAGCTGTTACCAGTAGTCCGAGGAAGTGGGTTTGAACATCTTTGGAGCAGAAGTTCTGATGCCAAAACATAACGTTTAATTCCAGACTTAGTGTGAATCAACCCCCAAACAAAGGGATTAAATTTGAAGGTACAAAGGATCACGGGGCTGCAGCTTTTTTGGCAAGAGCTGTTAACATTCAAAATGCTCATCCCTCTATTACCGGCAATTCCACCTTCCAGCGTGTCATGGTTTCTCCTCTAAAGAAACCCACACACCTTGGCATAAGGAGGTATGTTCACTATATACTTGTGCAAGCAGAAAAATTGTCAATAACCTAGGTGTCCATTAATAGCTTAAACAATGTGTATCCATACAATGATACACCATGCAGCTAAAAATGATGAGGCGGCCCTCTGCTTTCTATCATAGGCTGTTCTTCAATCACGTTGTTGAGTGAGAAAAATAAAATTGCAGAATGAAACAAAAAGTAACAGTAATGTAAAAACTCAAATGCAAAATAACTGTATTTCGTTCTCTGGAAATATATGTATGTGCTTGTGTCAATAACAGAAAGATGTTCTGGGAACGGGACAGCTGCAGGTTAGAGTGGTCGAATGAGAAGTCAGCCATCTCAAAGACGTTTTGCTGTTTTCCAATGTGTTTCAAGTACAAAGTAAAAATCATCACATGTAATAGCTAATAACGTATTTTTACATACAATGTCTATGTAGCAATGTATAATAATTTATAATCAATGTAACACAATTTATTACTGAAGCAATGTATTAAATAGGTTTATTATAGCAATGTATGATTTTTATGTATGCAGTTTATAATTTGTATATGAAATTCAACATAATCACTCTGGGGTATCTGGTAAACACGTAGATTCTTAGGTTTCACACCCAGATATTTTAATTCTTGCAGGTTTGGGGTGTGACCCAGGAGCCTGAATTTTCAGCAAAGAGATTTCTGCTGCTGATGGCTCAAGGCCCACACTTTGAGAACATTTCATTTTAAAAGCTGCCTCTCCCACTGTAGGGTGCACATGAATCACCCAGGGGGCTAATTTAAGCACAATTCTGCTGCCGCAGTTCTGTTGTGGGGCCCAGGATTCTGTATCTGTAGCAAGCTGATGCTGCTGGTACCCTTCTGTGAAGCTTGACTTGAGTCAGTCTTTGAAATGGGTAGAAATTCATGGGTGCGGAAAGGACGTCGGAAAAGAAGGAGCAGACATGAGGAGGTAGAAGTGAGGGAGTTGTGCCAAGGGACGTCAGAGGAACTGGCCTGATGGAAGAAGCAGCAGAAAGCCTGGTGGGCACCTTGATGCAGGCCAAGGACCTGGAACTTGGTCCATCAGCAACTGCTGGTGGTTTTAGGTGGGAGCCCAGTGTTCCAGCAGCGTGGGGAATTGGGAGGAGCAAGATCATAGTCCCAGGCACAGGTGTCCAAGGAGCAGCCAATGATCCTGAGTTGGGGCTGGATCCAAGGTCAGGGGTTCCTGGCAAGCCAGGCCTCCACCACCCCAAGCAGAGAATGTGTCACTCTGGTCCCTCTCCTGGGACATGAGTGTAGTCATAAATTGCAGGGATGCTCCAGAGCTGCTTATATTCTGCAGTGAACGAAGGGCTGCTTTCCTCATTTATGGGAATGGGCTAGCTTCTTCAGACAGGCAAGGCAAGTGTCACTTTTCTTTGTGGGAAATGGTATTTTGTTTCCCAAATTGGTAAAAGAAGAAAGCTTTCATTTAACAGGATTTGGACTAGCTCACACAACCAGTGAGAGGTCTTCAAGAGAAAGTTATTCAGGTCAAGATAAGAATGATAAGAATATGGAATAGGGGAGGGCTAGGCAGTGACAGAGCATTGCAAAATCTCAGGATTCCTGGTTCCTGTTTGATGCTCAAGAAGGCTGTTTGACTCTGAATAATTAACTTAATTCTCTGCTTCACTTTGCAAGAGGAGATGGAGGCATCCATTTTTTTTTTTCTCCCAAAACTCCTATCTAGAATGACATCAGTACAGCAGGCTCCCATTAGTGCCCATTTTGCATGTCCAGAGGGCTCTCAGGCAGCTTCTTCTATTCCCAGTAGGCAGCTGTGGCTCAGAGTGGTGCCACATGGGTGTGCTCTGGGACACGCTGACAAGGGAGGGATGACCCTCCCAGACCCCTATCTGACCATGCTCCCTGTACTCATGAAAAGGGCAGGAGGTCTTGAAGGGGCCAAGAGGGCTGAGCACTCCATCTTCAGAACCTCTGCATACTTGTTTTATATGAGCAGCTGCACATTTCGAGCACTTATCATTTGGATATCACTGTACAGTCTGTTTTAATTGCATCTGAAGGAAATATAAGCAGACACCTGCGTTAGAATGACAGCAACGACTGCAGCTTAGAATTATGTTTGCATGTGAACAGTTACATGCAAAATGGAGAATCCAGTTCTGTTGTGGCAGTAATATTATGGGTTATTGTATCTTTTACAATTTGTTCTTAATGATGCCATTGTCTTTTCAGTTAAAAACCCAACTTATCACACACACTTGAGCATTTTCTAAACCAAGCTATTTAATTATTTTAATAAAAATACTTTTCCAATTTGAAAAGCAATATATGTTATTGTAAAAAGTAGAGAAAATGTAATAAAGGCAGTAAAAATCACCCATCATTTCTTCATCCAGAAATTTATATCTTGCAGTACTTTAAAGAAGAGATGGAATGAACCCTTCCTTTTTTTTTCTTTTTTCTTTTCTTTTTTTTTTTAGATAGAGTCTCGCTCTGTCACCCAGGCTAGAGTGCAGTGGCACGGTCTTGAATCACTGCAACCTCCACCTCCCGGGTTCAAGTGATTCTCCTGCCTCAGCCTCCCAAGAAGCTGGGATTACAGGTGCCTGCCACCGCACCCAGCTAATTTTTGTATTTTTAGTACAGACGGGGTTTCACCATCTTGGTCAGGTTGCTCTCGAACTCCTGACCTCATGATCTACCCGTCTCGGCCTCCCAAAGTGCTGGGATTACAGGCGTGAGCCACTGTGCCCGTCTCTTTTCTTAAATTAACTTTTTATTTTGGAATAATTTTAGACTTACACCAAAGTTGCAAACATGATGCAGAGTTCGCATATACCCTTCACCTATCTCCCCCTAATGTCAACATCATACATAGCTATGGAACATTTGTCAAAACTCAGAAATTAACATTGGTACAATACTGTTAGCGAAATCACAAAGTCTCTTCAGATTTTGCGTTTTTCCACTATGTCCTTTGTGTTGTCTAGGTTCCTATTCAGGGTATACACTGGGTGGACTTAGTGCTCAGATTTTATAAGTCTTCATTCTTCCCAGGTGTAATGTGCAAAATACTGATAAGGAAATATTGTCTTTATATTATTTGATGTTTGAGCTTCAGAATAAAACACTGGATACCTACCACCCTTGTATCAGTACTTTGGGAATGTGGGGAGTTTAATTTGAGTTGTCTTTGTCCAGGACCCTACAGAGGACCTGGTGTGAAGTTGAGGAGGATGGCTAAGACACAGCAGTGGTACCCTGCTTGGCAGGGGTGCAGGATCCCAGGGCTTCAAGTGCTTGGCCTAGAGAGGCCACTTGTTATTTCCTCTCTTAAGAGTAAGGAGCATACATGGGGACAAGTAACATACAATAACATACTGTGGGCACACAGAGGGCCAAGAGGGAATGCTGCAGTCTTCTCTTCTTTTCTCCCTCCTTCCTTCCTTCCTTCCTTCCTTCCTTCCTTCCTTCCTTCCTTCCTTCCTTCCTTCCTTCCTTCCTTCATTCCTCCCTCCCTCCCTCCCTTCCTTCCTTTCCTCTTTACCATTCCTCTTTTGTTCAATCACTCAACAAATGTTTGACTGTTAGACACTGTACTATGAGGTGCTGAGGATGTATCTGTTAACAGGACAGGCACCATCCCTGCCTTCATGGAGCCTGCCACCTAGCAAGGAGGAGAGGCTTTCTTCAAATGACCCCACCAATAACTACACAACTACAGCTACTACAGCTCTGGTAAGTGCTTATGAAGTGAGCTACCAGGAGACTTAATCTGGTCCAGCTGATCTAATCTGGGTGTCAAGGAAGGTTTCTGTGGGGAAGTGACATTTAAGCTGAGTGTGAATAATAGGTAGGAGCTGCTCAGACAAGGCAAAAAGAGTAACCCAGGCAGACGACACAACTTGGGCAAAGGCCTGAGGTGGGAAAGAGTGCTGGCATGCATGGTCCCTCTTACAAAGAGGCTTTTCACAGACTTTGTTGAACAGATGAACAAAGCTCTCAGTTTACAATGTATTTGAAGGTATGTTTATTCAAGAGACTAGAAACCCAAACAAAAATACTTGCCAATAGGACCCCAGATCCTGACCATGACCCCCACTCTCCCAATTCCTATCAAAACAATCTTTCAGCATTATTTGGAATCTCCAAGGTAACCTACCTTCTTTCCCTCAGCCCAACCTATGGCCCAGCATGTAGTCACCCAGCTATCCCAGCCACCCTGGCTGGAGTGGATGGTGCTCTGCCCTGTTGGCATGGGCCAGGCCCCTGGCATTGTCAGTTTCACCTCCCTCCAGTTTTAGGTGGGTCCTCCCCAGCGTGCTGGGGGTCTTTTGCTCTAGCTTCAACTTCAGCTGTGTGCAATATAATAGTTCATCCCATCATCCACTGAATCTCCTTACAGGAGGACATACTCTTCCCTCCTGCAAGACCCCGTTGATCTGGAATCTTTATCTGCATAACTGCTGCTGAAGGTCACTTGGTAGCCAACTGCCAGGAGGTAGCTGACTATCTCAGGGAATCTTTGGAAGGCCATCAGGGCATGCTTGACAAGAGACTGGAGACCTAATCCTAGAGCTGCTGGCAAACTGGGCAACAGAAATGCTAAGGCCCAGAAATGCTACTATTTGCCCTGGCATTACTGCATCCCTCATGGTTTCATCAGTCCCTGGAAGAATTGGCTGGGGCAGTGAGAGGAGGATCTTCTTTTTGACTTCCCCTAAATCTCAAGGCCACACATAAAGAGATGTCCCAGGGTGTCCCAGAGGTAGAATAAAGCAGAAAGTTGGATGCAAGACAACCCATACTATGACATATGTCTGCTATGATAATTTTATTTCTTCAGTCATCATCCAATGACTGCCTTATATGATTAAAATCAATCCTAGGCAGTGGAACCCCAAAGGGGAATAGACACAGGACTGTCTCTCCAGGAGCCTGCCTTTACCCTTGGAGGGAGCAGATGGGAGACACATCAGTGCTATAAGTGCTGGAAGGGCCTCTAAGCATGTCTGTGCTGGATGTGCAAAGGTGTGATTAATTCTGATTGGGGAGATGGGCAGGGGTGTTTGGTAAAGCTTGATAGTAGAGGTAACACTGGAGTTACTTATTGAAGGAGGGTTGTTCAAACAGGCAGCTTGCGAGTTTAGGCAAGGTATCAGAACATTCCAGGCAGAGAGAACAGCAGATGCAAATGCATGGAGGTGTGAAGTAGGCACAATGTTTAAGGAGTTGTAAGCCATTTGTTAGGGCTGGAATTCCCAACTTGAATGAATTCTGGCAAAAAATTTAGGCTGCTCAGATAGGGAGAACTGGGTTGTGCCTGAGACTTTGGATTTTATTCTCTAGACCTGTGCAGTTCAATATGGTAGCCATATGTGGCAATTTAAATTGACTAAAATGAAATACAATTAAAAATCCCATTCTTCAGACACATTACCCACATTTCTAGGGCTCAGTAGCCACTTGTGACTAAGGGTTCTATATCTGCTCTGTCCAATAGCCATAGTCACCCAGCTGTCCAATATGGCTATTGGGTAGAGCAGATACAGGCCATTTCTACCATCATAGGAAGTCCTATTGAACAGTGCTGTTCTAGACCACAGGAGAGTGACTATGAGAGAATTTTATGCAAGTGAATGACATATCCATAATTGTATTTCACAGAGTTCTTCTTGTGGCCACTTGAGGATGGATCAGAAGGGGCATAACAGAAGGCTAGAGATCAGTTAGAAGATGATAGAAACTGCCAAGCCCAGAGGCTGTGGTCACAACAGAGGAATTGTCCCCCTTTGTTTTGTGCAAAGCCGAGTGGAGAATATTCCGGGTGACTAATGTTTCATCTCAGTCCCAATGTCCTCCCAGCCCAATTTGGGAGATAGGAGTCCCTTCAAAATCGTAAACTAACGAATCTGGTCATCCCATCTAGTAGGATCAATCTCATTTTATCTCCGGTAGGTCCTGGAGCTTGTTATGTGAACATTGTGTGTTCTCCAGACCCAGGATCCACAACTCCTAGGAGTCACATGTCCAAGAACCACCTCACTCACACCAGGTGGGGGGAGAAGATTCAAGTTTTGTCACCATGAACATCAGGTCAGATGTTCAACTGAATCCCCAGTTGCCTATTGTCCTTAAATACCAAAGTAGCCAGCAGTTAGGAGGCTAAGAAGGCAGGAATAGCATTTGAACATTGTTAAAAATGCCATGGGTTTCTGTTCAGTTTCCCCAGCTGTTTGCAGCTGCAGACATGAGGTATGGGAACATTGACACATCCTTGCTCTGAGGATAATTAATGACAGTGTGCCCAGTGTGCCGCTGACTCAGAGGGAGCACCTGACAGGGATTCCGCTGGAGGCTTCTGTGTTCTGAGGGTGTGGATGTGCCCACATGAACCACTCTGGGGTTTTTGAACATCACTCTTCTGTTTCCAGCTGAGTCAGAAGTGGATCCCGGAGTCAGAAGCCCTGATTCAAGGCTTGCCTTGCCAGTCAGCTAAAGACAGGTTTCTTTATAATACTTACTCCACAGACTCAGAGCCTTCACTACAGGCCAGGCCCTGTCCTAACTCCCTAGATGTATTCATTTAATTCTCACAACAACTCACAAAGCCAACTCTATTATTAACTGTACTTTATAGAGAGGAAACTAAGGCATGGAGGGCAAGCCCCTTGCCCACGCTTACGCAGCTGCCAGTATTCAAACCCAGCCACCCGGCTCCAACACCTGCACACTGTGTGCCACTGAGAAATGCATAGTGCAGGCCAAAGCCCTGTGACACCTTCCATTGCCACTTCAGCAAGGGAAGCTTCTGTTGTCAGTGCTGTGATCACTGTGATGATGGAGATCCTGTGAGGAGAACATGAGCTTCTTTGTGAAGGGGCTGGTACAATTACCCTAAACACACACCAAGTTCTACACCTTTTATTATGACCCCAAACAGGGAGGTCTTGCTGCCTCCATCACTGGATGCTGCTGCCATCAGACTCCTTTCCTGGGGCCTCCTGTGTCCTTCCTGGCTGCATCATAAGCTTTCATTGCATTCCTTTGGAGAAACATTTCTTTGAGAGGTGGTTATAGTGCACGGTGTGCTGGCACAGAGATGGCAAATCACACTTGCCCACTTTCCCAGAACTGAGCTCAGCACCACCTGCCTGTGCCCTCCCATGCGCCTCCCACTTCAGTGAGCAGGGCCTGCCCCTGTGTCCTCACTGCCAGCTGCAGCAGGCCAACATGCACGTGTCTGAGGATGTCCTTCACAAATGAACACACTGCCCAGAGGGGCAGTTGCTGCAGAGGACCTACTTCATTTGAAAAACATCACCAACCAAACTCTGGCCTTGGTGTCAAGGTAATAAACAAGAGCTTGTTTATTTCTATTGTTTTGTTGGATGATCCCAGCATCTTGTATAGGAAGTCACAAGCACTGGAAAAATCAGGAGTATTTTTCTGGCTTCAGGTCTAGATTGCTCTAGGGGCTGACTGAGAGTACCACCAGGACTCATTTTCTCTTGGTCTCTCAGCTCTGCCATTCTTGAACCCCATGTTGTGGCTCTCACCATGTTGAAGTCTAGATGGCTGCAGAATGACTAACTTCAGGGTTGAGCTCAGTAGGAAAGAGTAAACATCTCAGGGCATCCACAGAAATTCCCAAGATTCATTCTTATTGGACTGGCTTAGGGTGTGTGCCCATCCCAGAACCAATCATTGTTGCTCATGGGATAAGCTCCACTCCTGGAGAATGAAGATAGGGTAGATCCCCAAACAAAAATCAAAGGTCTTACCAGACAAAGAGGGAGCAGATGCTGAGGAGTCAAACCACATGGGGAAACTATTCTCCGTGACCCAGAGAGATAAAGTGTTGTCTCCAGGCCACCCAATAGGAAAGTGGCAGCCATGAGTCTGAAAGCCAGTCCTTCCACCTTTAAGATCCATTCTGAACCTGTGACCTGACTTAACCCTGGGTGTCCTAACTGTGGCTAGA
This sequence comes from Rhinopithecus roxellana, assembly GCF_007565055.1. Classification (NCBI taxonomy): domain Eukaryota; kingdom Metazoa; phylum Chordata; class Mammalia; order Primates; family Cercopithecidae; genus Rhinopithecus; species Rhinopithecus roxellana. The sequence goes on along the minus strand of NC_044549.1, from coordinate 196,783,347 downwards.
ATGTCAACAGGAAACCCAGAGGCTTTGCAACTTTGTGTACATGCAGAGACTGTCCTTGGGGATCCCTTTTATGCTACAACAAAGTTTACCATTGCTTGCTGCTCACTGCCCTTGGTGTCCTGCACCTTCAGCTCTTGTCTTGTCTCTACTGTAATAGATTACAGCAACAGCCTCTGACTCTCAGCCTGCCTCTAGCTCTGCAATCTTCTACCCACTGCAGGAGGGATTGTTTCAATTTCTCCCCTCCTGGAGCTGCTTAACGCTGAGCACCCTTCATGAGTGGCCTTGCTGACCTCTTCAGGTCCTTCTCCTGCCATACCCAGCTCATGCTGTGCATCCAGCTCAAGGAGATGCTGATGTCCCCCAATCCCAGGCCTCATTAGCTGAGGTTGCATCATTACCTGAGGTTGCACCATCAACTGAATCACTCGTATAAGAATAAGGAACCATGTAAAATGGGGAAATACAGTCTTTACCATTTCCAAAACTGCTCCAGGCTCTCCAGCATCCAGCCACTGGCAGTGGGCTCTGTCCAGAGCATTCCTCAGCTGTCTGCTCCCCTCTGTTGGGTCAGCTCATTGCTGATCCTTCACATCACAGCTTAGATCTCAGCTCCCCCAGAAAGTCTTTTCATTCACATTCTCAGCACCTCAATTTCCTTGTGGGGAATCCACCGTGGTATGTGGTCTTTTGGGGACAGTAACTTCAATAGAGCCCCACCACTCGCAAATGTGGGAGGTTGACCCCTCCTGTGATCATGGCACAATAGAGCTTTGATCACTGTACACAGCCAGGGACAGATGTGTAGCCTATGCTTAGATGCTTTTTTCTGGAACAAACCAGATGGAAGAAATGGCTGCCGCCTTTCATGCTGTTAACACTGACAACAACTGCCCTCAGATCATTCCTGTGGTTCCTTCTTCTTAGCCCCTCCGCCTTGAACTGCCTTCTTTCCTGCCTGTTTCCGAGTTGGTTCTACAACTTTCTTGTATTTTTGTGGCTCATTATCCTTTCAATAAGCTCAGTTTTGCTGCTGTTAAACAAAATTTGTTTCTGCTGCCTGCAATCAAAGGTCCTTGACTGATACTCTCTACTTCTCCTTATTGCTCTCCAGTGTCCCCAGTCCCTTCACAGTGCCTGGCACAGAGAGGGCAACAGCAGCTGTTCCATGGATGCCTGTGGGCCATGTACTTTCCCCAGGCTTCTTGCAGCTGGCACTCCTGCCTCACACCTCAGTGAGGCCAACTCAGTCACCTGGCAGAGCTCAGCTCCCTACTTCCTTGTCCCCTCCCCACCGCAGTGAGGACCAGCCCTCCTCCCCAACAGAGCCTTACCCCACACAGAGGCAGAATCTACTGTCCTTTTGAGTCAGTTCCACTAGGGCCAATGCCTTTCAGAGTTTCTGCTCAGCTGTCTATCCTGTTCCTCAAATTCTCCTTCCTCTTCATTTAATCTAAAACCACATTAGGGGCTATCAACACTGGGTAGTTTAAGATAATCGGAATGTCCTGTGGTTTAGTAACAAATAGTTGGGGCTCCATTTTTTTTTTTTTTTCACTCTATACTGATTTGGGATTTGGTTACTTTCAGTTAACAGCCAAATTCCAGCAGAAAATGATATACATATAGAGAGATAAAATTCTCCTGGAGTATAGATTTTGTTGTAGGCCCAACAGAACTTACTGAATTTTCTGGATTTACTTTCCAAAATCAAAGCCGTTAAATACAGGACCATCACTTCATTTGGAAGAGGCGTGAGTGTTTTCTATTTTTAAATTTAAAATATTTTAATCATACTAATACAAGCACCTGGTGAATTAAAGTCGGAGGGGAGAGGAAGCTTATGGTGAAAAGCAACAGTATCCTACCCCCGTTCCATCGCTTCAAGGCAATCTCTCTTATCAATGTCTACTCAGTTTTTCTCTGATTATTTCTATTACGCTGTAATAAATCTTTTTCATGAGTCTAATGTTTCCCTGTGTCTTAGATAAGGTTGTTCATACAGAGAGCCTGAAAAGGATTCAGGTGCATGTGATTTATTGAGGCAGGGGCAGAGGAGGACAGGAGTGGGAAGCAGGCTGGGGCAGGGAAGAAGCTATGGAAGGATGGGGTCTCAGCTGGAGGTGGCTTTGGCCTGTCCACATGCAGAGCTCTGGACTCGAATTGCACCAAAGTTGATCCTACCTTGAGGCAGAGGAACTTTAGTTGGTCATCGGCTATGGGCTGCCCATGATGGGTAGTTGGCAAGCGCATGTAACTTCCTCCAGAGAAGGGATCAGCTGAGCACTGTTTGCAGCTAACACTCTCAGGAGAGGGAGGCTGGTGGGGAATCAACAGGATCCACTACACGCTCTTTTGATGATTTCTTTGGAATATATTTCAAGAAATGGGATTATTAGATAAAATGGTGAACATGTATGTAACTCTTAGAACATGTTTCTTAGTGCAGGAAATTTAGGCATTAGTCTGGGCATTAATACTTCATTATGAGTTAATTGATCAAACATGAGTCAGCTGAGGCAGGCTACCAGTTGAAGGAATGGAATATGGTGTGGGCAAGTGTGTAAGTCCTTTTGTGTTGCTATAAACGAATATCCCAGGCTGGGTAATTTATAAATAAAAGAGGTTTATTTGGCTCACGGTTCTGTAGGCTGAACAAGCATGGCACCAGCATCTGCTCAGCTTCTGGGGAGGCCTGGGAAGCTTTTACTCATGGTGGATAGTAAAGTGGGAGCAGGTGTGTCACGTGGTGAGTGTGGGAACACAAGAGAGAGGGAGGAGGAGCCACACTTTTTTCAAACAACCAGATGTTGCATGAACTCAGAGTGAGAACTCATTATCTTAGGAGGGCACCAAGTCATTCATGAGGAATCCACCCCCACGACCCAAGCACCTCCCATCAGGCCCCATCCCCAACATTGGGTATCACATGAGATTTGGAGGGGACAAACATCCAAACCATATCAGCAAGGCTGGGGAGGATAAGAGCTTTATCTCCCAGGCCTGGCAAGCCAAGGGTTTCTTGCAGAGGACTACAAAGAGGGGAGGAAAAGGGAGGAAGATAGCCAACCAGAGGGAAGCTGCCAGTGGGAGGAAGGCATTCGATACCTGTCTGGGATGGCGCATGGGAAACTGAAGGGGAGGTGGGGGAGTCTGGAGGTAAATGTCTTCACATTTGCAAAGAAACCAATATTATACGTTGTTCCTGTGTTTCATTTATAAAATATTTTGATTTTTATAAAGAATTACAGACAATTCCAAAAGGTGCAATACAGAAAGAAGAAGGACACCTCCCTTTACTCTCCACCATAAATTCATCTGCCAGGAGCAGCCACTGTTAATAGTTTGGTAATAATCACTGTTCTTCTGTTTGGCTTTTTGAGGGAGAAGTGTTGTTCCTCCTACTCCCAGCTTATAGGCGTTTTCAACTTCCAGACTCCATAGAGTGCAAACAATAATAGAGATCAAGGACTCACATCCTATGCAGTGTTCCTACCAGGCAATGGGGCCCCTTGAGGTGCAGACAAGAGCCGCAGTCCTAGTGGTTATTGTCATGAGACCTGGTGCTTTGGGGTCCTGTTCAGCTGCTCTGCTTCCCACATTTCCCTCTACATCCTCAGGTCCCTTTTCAGAGCAGAGGCAGGTTTGCTAGGATTTCTCGACCACTTCTTTCGCTGCCATGGGTCACCCAAGATGCACTAAGATTGTCTCTACAGTTTCCATTTTTCAAAATGCAAATGTCAGAAACATCGCTCTGTTTTCATTCAAACTGAAATAATATACCAACTTGTTTAATCTGGGAGAGCCAAAAAGGAAATGCCTGTTTGCCCAAAATCCAAATAAGGAAGCTCAGAAAGCCAGACGATGTTCTGCATGTCACTCCTCTGAGAAAGAGGCAGATAAAATGGAAATAGTTTGAACTGAGAAATTAATTCCCAAAACAATTCCAAGTTCAAGCTGCAGTCTTGATTCTAGTCCCTGACACTCCAGCATCTACAGGACCACATGAGACATTGAAACATTAGTAAGAAGAAAAACGTCCGGGTACTGCCAGGCTCTGGCCTACTGGAGTCTATGATACTTTTGTGTCTTGCAAGCAGAGTTTGATAATTCATTTATTGAATTCATTGAACATTGCTAAGCAATTCATTGAACATTGTTAAACATTCATTTATTGAATTCATTGAACAGTGCCAAGCACTCTGCAGGATCCCACATAAATAGAATAGTCCAGCTGTTTGGTTTGGAGGACACACTCTACATGTTAAAACACACACAATTAACCATCATGCAGAGCAGCAAAATGGCAAAGAGGCAGAGTAGAAGAGACGTTCCAAGTAGAGGAGCTACATGCAGGTATTGCAGCTTCCCAGGGGTTATATGGAGGCCTTCTTGGAGGAAGAGGAGCATTTGCATTGAATCCAGGATGGGTGATAATTTGGTGCGTAGATACTGGGATTGCCTGGGATGGTGGGGACAGACATTTTAGGAGGGAGAAGTCAGAAGCAAAGATGAATGGGCTTAAATTACAGCTCTGTGCAACATGGTGGGACTTCACACACACAATGTTGAGTGAAAGATGCCAGTTGCTGAAGAGGATCTATTGATTGTAGAATTCCATTTTGTAAAGTTTTGAAGAAGACAAACTGCACTGTAGTGATTAGAGACTCACATTTAGCAGTAAAAGGGTAAAGAGAAGCAAGGCATCTTTACCAGAAAGACCAGGCAGAGGGAGGAGGAATACCAGGAGGTGTCTCCTGACCTGGACGGTGATTATACAGGTATTTGATCTCCAATAATTCATGAGGCTTTATAGACCTGTTCTATGCACTTTTCTATGTTTATGTCTTATACTGGCCCACAGCTACCTCTTCCTTCCACTATCTGTCAAAGGTGAAACAATTCTTGTGTCTCATATCTCCTTGAAGGGGTTTTGTCATCTCTGGAATTTAGTTCACTTAGTTTCTTTGTGATCTTAGCTCTCTAATGGGTTCAAGAAAATTTATGATTTTGTAGATTATCTAGCTTTTAACATGACTAGAGAAGGAATGTTGTTTTCTTGTGACTTTCTACATCCTAAGAGGAATTTTGATATCTCATAATAAAAAGTATTTTTTATAAAAAAGAGAAAAAAGCAATATTGGCCAGAAAGAATAAGGCTAGACAAGAGGGTGTCTGAAGGATTGTCAGGGAAGTCAGGTTAAGGGTTGAGCTGGCAGGAGGAGGCTTGGAATGTCAGGCGGGGTTGTCCAAATGTGGTTTAGTTTGGAAGGCAATGGGGAACAGCTATAAGGTTGTCAGCAGGAGCAGAGAGAGGCTGGGTCACAAGGCCACCCGCTCAGGGGACAGGACAAGGGTCCAGCAGAGCCCACACAAAAGCCTGGTCAGTGGAAGGCAGGAGAAACGGGAGAGAAAGGGATGGATATGAGCAGCAAGGAGGGCTAAGGGCCTCAGTGGTGAGAGTCCCTGTAAGCGGGTCCTGGGCAGGGAGCATGCTGAGATAGTGTCAGGGAAGAGGTGATGGTTGGGGTTTTACTGCCACCACATTTGGTGCCAGAATAAGGACACCTGTAGACAATTTGAACTGAAAGAAATATTAGAACTCCCTCCCAGAGCTTCAGGGGATTAATTAAGAAAGCATGGAAGGGCTCAGTAACATGTAACAGGTAATTTTCTGTCTGGAACGTGAGAAGCTTATGCTGCATGCAGGACTTGGGTATAACCAGTTTGTTCCTGGCATTCATATTTAATGTCCTGTCTCTGCTACTTTGTAACCAATTAGCATTGCTAAGTTGACTCTCACACCTACTGTCTGTTGTTAGCTATCTTTCCCTTCATTTATTATCTTTTTATGTCCCTGGTGAAAACCATGAGTTAGGATCCCCAGGGATCTTTTGCTGGGTGTCAAGTTGTCAGTGTGTAATGTTTTATTTTAGTAGATTCTACTCACATTTCTCCACTTATGCTGGAGTACAAACTGAAGAGCTTGTCCTTTACATTTGACATTCAACTTTGGAATTTGGAAGACCAGGCCTGTGTTATTGTAACAAATAGCATTGTTGACTCTGTGACTTTAGTGATGCTCAACCCTAATCCTAGGTGTCACTCTTTTTATATTTGATTTTTTTGAATATTTAATGCATTAAAATTTATGTCAGAATCTCAGCCAAAACAATGGGGGGAAGTTCCATTCTGTTTCTAGAACTATACATAATTAAATTCTTATATGTATATAAGAATTTATAATTAATACATTCTTAAATCATAATTAAATTATTATATATATATATTTACAAAGTCAGTTTGTTGGTAGGGGAGTTCTTTATATTCTGATTGTCTGGGTTTAATTTGCAAGATGTGCTCTACTGCCCAATGAGAGAGCACTGAAGAACATTCCTTATTGTGCTCTGAGATCTTCTGGGGAGCTGGTTTGGGGGATAGAAGATGGTTCTGCCCTCCTTATGGTGGGTCTCAGGGAGGAATTGGCCAGCGTAAGTTATATGTTGAGATGAAATGGACTCCTACAGAGAGCTGTGTCACTATGGTAGAGGCAGGGAGCAAAAAACAAGTTGTGTGTATGGGTTTGTTGGTAAAGTTTGAACAGTTAGGGTCAGCTATACCCTGCGCTGTCTCTCCCTTAACCCCCCATGCAGATGCTAGGGAATGGAACGGGGCCCAGAAGCTCTGGACACATGATTTCTCTGGATGTTTTATTCTAATCTTCCTTTTCAACACAGTGATTATAGTGTCTCCATAAAATGAAGGAGACATCCTTAAGTCTGCTTGTGGCATTTCAAATGAACAGGCGATGAGAAGTTGTTAGTTCTGTTGCTACCTATGGAAACTGGTACTACATACTTTATCTTACCATTGACTTTGCTTTTCCTTTACTAGTCCTCATTATTAACTTCTTCATCAGACAGCTGAGCAAAATAAAGATTTTAATATTTTTTTTTTAGAGATGGGTCTTGCTATGTTGCCCAGGTTGGTCTCAAACTCTTGGGCTCAAGCAATCCTCCCGCCTCAGCCTCCCAAGCAGCTGGGACTACAGGTGCACATCACCTCACCAGGCAGGTTCCAAGATTTTTTAATGGGTGAGATATATACAGTAATTAGTATAAAGAGCATTGATGTTAAATGTTCAGCTCAGTGAGTTTTTTGCAAGTGTGAAAATAGACAAAGACCATGCAAATGAAAATAAGAGGTTATTTATTCAGAACTTGCTAGAGCAAGGGAATCAGCACCATCACTTCCTATCGGCAGAGACCCAAAGGCAAGCAGGAGTGGGAAAACTTCACGGCGGCAAAATGGGAAGGCTTCAGGTGTGCCGATTGGAGGGTGATAGCATGGGGGAAGCTGGAAGTGGGCTAACAACAAGGGGGGCATCCTATGTGATTGTTAGGGTATCACATTTGTTTTTTTCTGTTTGGTTCTGAGTTGGAAGAGTAGGGCCAAAATATAGGGAAGCTGGCAGTCATTCACCAAGTCCTGACCTGTGCCAATTGCTTCAGAGATTGTGATTTGGCTTTCTGGGCTTCTTTTTTTTTTTTTTTTTTTTTTTTTTTTTTTTTTTTTTTTTTGAGACGGAGTCTCGCTCTGTCGCCCAGGCTGGAGTGCAGTGGCCGGATCTCAGCTCACTGCAAGCTCCGCCTCCCGGGTTCATGCCATTCTCCTGCCTCAGCCTCCCGAGTAGCTGGGACTACAGGCGCCCGCCACCTCGCCCGGCTAGTTTTTTGTATTTTTTTTTTTTAATAGAGACGGGGTTTCACCGTGTTAGCCAGGATGGTCTCGATCTCCTGACCTCGTGATCCACCCGTCTCGGCCTCCCAAAGTGCTGGGATTACAGGCTTGAGCCACCGCGCCCGGCCTCTGGGCTTCTTATGTGAGTCTGAATTCTATTGTCATATATGGTTTGGTCATTGTTCATTTGCATATTTACTCTCATATATACATATGTGCATAGTCATCTACACATATATACATATATTTGCATAGTTAGTCATATATACATATACAAATGTATATGTCACCATTACCCAGGCAAAGTGAATCTTGATTTGTGTGTTTGAAATTATATCTTTGGTGTTTTTGAGCACACATAGTACAGAAAAATGCTAGAGCCACTTTCTATGTAGAGAAGCCTCCCATTGCATTTAGGGAGGTGATGGTTTAAAGTGTCAAGATAATTGATACAAGGAGTTATAAACAGGCAAAAGTTTCCCCAGATGTTCATGCAAGCTACAACATTTTCTTTCCTTATTTTTAAGTTTGTCTGATCTGAGGGAAAAAGAGAAAGTGAAAAGTGAAGAATAAGAAGTGAGTGCTAGCAGGATCATGGAATCTGGGTAGCAGAGGACTGGCAAAGAGCAGGTCTGGAGGCGCTGTGTGGAGCACAGGAAAGGGAGTGTTGGGGGCCAGAGGGAGGAAAAGGAGAAGTAACTGATGAAGGAGTGTGGGGTGGGAGACTTCCAACAGACAGCCAAATACTTGGCTGCCATCACACTTTGCTCCTTCAGACTGCCTCTCTCCTGCTCCCATAGAAATATAATTCTTAGCTAAGCACTTGGCTACCCAGGGGAAAAAAAAGAGATTACATTTCCCAGCCTCCTCTACAGTTAGGTGTGATCACATGACTATTTCCTAACCAATGGGATGTGAGTAGAAGTGATGTGTACAATATCCAGGTTGTTCTCATACCAGACAGAGGAGTGCTCTCCCCTTCTCCTTTCCTGTTGGAATGTGGTTATGATGGTCATGAGTCATCTTGGACCATTTAGATGAGGGCAATGCCCTAGGCACAGAGGAGAAACAAGATTGAAGGACTCTGGGTCCCTTCACCATAAAGCCATTGTACTTCCCCAAGACTGTTTATGTCCAGGTTGTTACATGAGAGAGAAGCAAATTCCATCTTATTTGAGTCATTGAAATTGTGAGTCTTCTTACACTATGTCACCTCTGTCTATGAGGTTTCCCTTCTCCATTCATCTATTTATCTGCTCTGTTGTATATAATAGAATTGGTGCTCTGCTTCCCAATATTCTCCTTGGAATATGCCTGGAGACAAGTCTGCTGGTCTTATCCCCAAAGCATCTACAGGGAGTGGCCAAAGGGGAAAAGTAAAGCAATAAACAATGAGTGCCATGTGTGTCTTTTGGCTCTGGCTCCATAGCATCCACTAGCAAGCTGTTACCACACTTGAACCTCAGACTTCCACATGCTGGGAGTCAGTCTCCTCAGAGGCTTATGGTCCAAGAATGCCATGAGGCTGCTTGGGGGGTTTCATTTTCATTCTTTCTTGCACACAGCTTGACAGCTTTGAGGCTCAGGACAACATTTTTTGGTTCTGAATGGACGCATCTGTGCTAAGCATCATGGTTCTGCTCCAAGTCCTGTTTCTGCTCATCAGCTGTGTTGTTAATAATGTTGGTTTCTTTTTTTTTTTCTTTTTTCGTTTTGGTCTCTCAGCAATTCACCCCCAGGACAATTCACTCCAGGACACCTAGTGAGCCCTAAGGAGACTTAGCTCCCAGCATGCTTAGCGCTTGTAAAACAAAGACTACTGACTTTCCTGGCCTATTGCACAATTAATTAACATTCATAGACCTTCCTGAGATGTTCCGGACACAAGCCATTACCTACAACATTTTGCTGTATTCCAGGGCCCCTTCTATTGCTAGTTGCTGGAGTTCCATAATTCCTTGCCCTGGTTTGTGCAGAGGGTGGCCAAACAGTGGTCTCTGTACTGTTTCCTCTGGCCTGATTAATTATTGCCAGACTTGCTGTTCTCAATGCTAGAAATCATGCCAGCTGAATCGGCTTTGTGTTCAGGGCATTTGCCTTAAATGACACCAAATCCATTCTTGACCCTAATTATATAAAATATGCTTCAATAACTTTCTACTAGGTGAATTAAAATAATGCCAGTACTGCTGCTTGAACCTCTCCTCCTCACTATAACTTGATTAAGAAGCATTCAATGATCTTGAAACATGTAATAAATTTCTTCCCATGCTATTATTCTTGGGGTCCCCCAAAGAGCTGCCAGGAGTCAAGTCTAGTGCCAGGACTCTACTGAAAGGGACTGAGATGGATTGTGGCCTGAATTTTAAACTTAGGATATTTCCAGCAACAGACTCTGGGCTTCTTTTTGACGCCCTCCCCACCTTTCATGCACAAACATACACTATTTGATTACTAATAATTCTTGTTCCTAACTTTTCCCCATACAACTCATTTCCACACACTCATTCTTTAATATCTGACATCTGTCAAAGTTTTGCCAAAAAGCTGCATGGATGCTCCAGCATTTGAGCGGCCAGGGTTTTTGTTTTTGACTGCATTCCAGATAGATGCTTCCGGCCTCATTGTTTACCGTGAGACACACGCAGCTCTTGCTTCCCCTCATTCTTCTTTGGGCACCAGGTCTCTCTGTGCTTCAGTGGCTGCGGAAATCTCTCCTCTAAACACATCCTGTCAAACACAAAGACCCAAACCATCCGAAACTGGAAGCCTGACTTGAGGTTGTTATGCTTGCTTCTTACTGCCCAAGTGAATCAGATTTTACACATTCTAGCAGCATGTGTCCTGTTAACCAAGAGGGGAGGACATAATATTCTGTCATTAGGATAAAAATGTCCTGATTGTACTTCACATCTCTGATGGGATGCCACACCATCATGCATGTCGGGTTCTTTAAGGTGTTCACATTAGTGTCTGTAATGCTAGTCCAGTTGCTGAGATGAAAACTGGCTTGACAATGATCCTCCTTGATCCACACATTTGTTCCAGTTCTATTGCCAAAGCCTCATATTCATTTATCTTCTCTGCATAAGGCCAGGAAGTTCAACCTTCCCCTTTATCTCACTCTGGGATGAGGCTTGGCCAGCCGATGAAGGGTATCTCCCCAGGAAGGTTTTATTTCTTTGCTTCTTAAAAAGCCCTAGAGGGTCTTTTCATCCAGGGAAGACTCAGGAACCCCTAAACTGGTCATTACACTCCAAGTACAGAAGAGGGGCAGGAAATTTCTCTCTTTCAACAGGGTTCTCTCTACAGAATTCTACAGTGATGTGTCCTCTCCAGGTGAATTGGGTTGGTTCTGGTTTTCAGACTAAATATCCATCATAAAAATTGCCTAGCCATCCACTAATTTACCCACAGCACACTGCACATGCTGTCTAGGTAACCACGGCCAGAACCTCAGCTGCTGTAGCCTGGGGGTCATTCTCCACTGGGTCTCTTCTGAATAAACAGTGTTATCCCCCTGAGACCTACCTCTTCCTGCTGCTCCCCCACAATGAATCCTCAATTCAGCATACAAATGTTGAATGCATACTCTATGCCAGACGAAGCAGGCAGAATGTTCTTAACAATGTTTTAGTCTTGCATCTCCGAAAATTCCAGGACAGCTCTGGACTCCCTTTCTAGAAAAATGCATGTGCTATACATATACATTCTTCTAGGCAATCTCCTGAGGCCAGCTAAACAACTCTAGGTTGAGAACTCTCCGAATGCAAAGAAACTGCATGAGACTTAGACATATGTGGGGCTGAGATGTAGCTCTGTTGTTTACCAATAGTAGGACCTTGGAGAAACCCCCTCCAACTCTCTGAATCTCAGTTGCTTCAACTATAAAAAGGGACTCTGGTAATACTTGCCTTAGCCTCCTGGCATTTAGTGGGGTTTTAGTGAGAGAATGGATCTAAAGGCAGATGACTGTTATTACACCTGAGCACTTACCATACGTGTGAATTGACCAGGATTTCAAAATCTCACCTCTTGGAAAGGAGGGAGGTGAAGGTTCGTGATTGCCTATGTTCTACAAATGAAAATTCCAAGGTGAACTAAATGACAGGCTTTGACAAATTGAATCTAAATCTTATTATAATGGAGGGACAAGAAGGTGACCAAATATTAGGGACTATGGAGGTTTCCAGATCTAGTTCAGCCTCTGATTCCACCTTAGAGAGCCCCTCATCTGCCAGCATGCTGAAGACCTATTAATAGCTTGGCCCCATCCTGGAATTGTTTCTGTTGGTTGATGTCTCTCTGAGGACTGAGAGGCTCACATGAGGAAATTGATTTAGCTGAAAGTTCAATACAGCTATGATTTATTTGGCCCAGAACTAATCAAGAGGGAAATTTCTTAGGGGTATTAAAAGTCATCCTTTTCACCTGCAGTGCTTTCACAGCAGTTCTCCAGGGTTTTGGCTGCAACTTCAACTCTCCCAAAATGATTTTAGCCTGGGAGTTTTGGTGGCACCACCAGAAATGTAACTGGTGCCAAATATCTGATCCTACATTCTGTTGTTGGAGGGTTTTTGGTGAAGTATCCAAGGCTCAGCTTCCCTTTGCCTTTGATGGTTTTGTTGACACTTGAACCTAGAGTGGGTGTTCCACCAGTAGGTGAGGAAGTAGGAAGAATTGAACAGTTTCTGTTCAAAATATGGACAGAACTGGACAAAATCTGTTCTCAAAAGTTTCCTAGAAGATTTAGAAAACAACGTTTGATTGTGTCTACTTCTAAAAGTAAAGTATGACAGCTTGTTGTACAAAAGGTACATCAGCAGTCCTTTGTGCCAAAAGTTTGAACATCACAAAAGTTTAGGAAGCCAGGGAGGGAGGAAGAAAGGAAGGAAGTAATGAAGGCCAAGAAAAAATAAAAACCAATGAAAAGTCAATGTCAGCAGTTCCCAAATGAGCAAAAGCCAGATCTGTAGCTAACGACCAGAGCAGGAACATGGTCTATGAGCCACATATCCATTTATATGGGCCTGAGCATCCTGTTTACAGGACCATTTCATGAATGTATTTGAGGACACTGATTACTACCCCTCCTCTTAGTTAAGTTTTTTCTGGGTGGAAACATATTGCATTAATCCTCATTTTTTTTATGAGAAAGCAAATAACATTGGGCTGTTTGAAGAGTCACTAAAGATACTGTATAACATTAAACATTCAATTGTATAAAAATAGATAGTAACAAGGAACTCTTATAATGGGCTTTATAGCAAACCTCAGACTTGGGTAGACTTTCATTCTTTTGATCCTCACAACAGCTCTGTAAAGCAGATAAAACAGACAGCTTTTATTAATCCCATTATGGAATGAAACAAGGCTCTGCAGGGTGTCCAAGACTACAGTCTGTCCTGTGTCAGCTTTGCGGTTCTCTTCAAGCCATCAGACCACAGCAAGAGAGAAAGAAGAAGCTCTGTGTCAGTAACTAAGGGGAAGAGGATGGGAGTTGGAGACATTCGCCCCTAGAAGGTCCTGAATCACGGGTCAGAAACACCCTTCATACAGTTCAGGGCTGCTTTAGTCTTATGATCTGAGGGGCAAGTACAAAATGAAGCTGAGAAGGGATGGTTGAGATGGCCAGGAGGTCACTGGAGCAATCTTCAGAGATAACTGAGGAATGTGTAAAGCCCACATCCTGTTGTGGTAGGGCTTTGGTGAAGGGCCCAAGGCTCTGCTTCCATTTGCTTTTGATGGTTTGTTGACACTCAAATTGGGGCTGGTAATCTACTAATGGGTAGGGAGAGCTTCAAATCCAGGTTTTTCTAGATTCTTTAGTCTAGTGCTTTCTCCACTTCAGTAAATGGTTTGCATAGGAAAACCAAAGTGCATCGTAACAACTCATTTCTGGCAGCAAAGTGAAAACCGTGAATCAGCTAGAATAAAGTCTTGTGTAAAGAATATGACTGTAATCACACAGATGTGCCCAAAATGATGGAAAGGGACCAGAAATGCTGGAAAGCATCTGTGTTGTGTGCCTGAGCCACCTAGGGATGGAGAATCTCTGTTTGGGGAATGCTCCATTTCTTCTGTGAGGAGGTAAGTATAGGTAATTCCCCTGCCTGCTAGATCCATGACTCAGCTTTGCATAGCTGAGCCCAGCAAACTTTCTTTTCAATTAGCCAAGGTTTCCAAGTGCATTCTCCAGAGCATGAGTTCTTTAGAACATTAACAGGAGTTATGCGAAGGAAGGCTACAGGGCCAAGCATGGTGGTAGGTTAAACACAAATTCAGCAAGCTTTTCACCATGGACCATTCAAACACTTTAATATGCCAGGGTGTGCTGTGCAGTTCCAGAAGGGGCATTCGGGATGCGGGGCTTCCCAGATTTATTTGGCCATGGGACCCTTGCCACGTGAGCATCTTGGGAGAAAGTTTATGTAGAACAATTTGTCTGTAGATGATTCGCATCTTCTCACATTACATTCAGATGAGCAAAAAAAGACATAGCTCCTTCGTTTTTCCCAAACTGATCTAATCTTCCTCATCAGAGCCCACCCTGTAGTGGGGGAGGGGCTTGGCAGGGGTAGGAGTAACTCTACTTAGTTAGGTCCAATGTGCTTGATTAGATCCAGTCATGTAAATGGTCTTTCTAGATCTTTTCAGGACAATGCTCCACTTCCACCTCTGCTCCTCTAAGGTGACATGTAAGTATAAGGGAGATGGCTATTTTTGCCATGACCCTATGATGTTAGAGGGAGGTTGGGGTTCTTAGGTAGATGTGAGGTCTATCAGTTCCTTGCTAGTCTCTGCTGTGGAGCAGCTGGCTGGGATTGCTGCATGGGTGGTGACCACTGGGCTGGGTGCCCTCCTGGTATTTCCGCTGTCTTCTGCTGCTGGTGTAACTCACAGACTGGCCTCTCTCAGGCTGACTTGCTCCACCATGGCTTCTGCTGGCACTATCGACCCTTCTGAGTTTCTGCCCCCATATTCTCTGCTCTGGGGCCACACTACCTCTCACCAAGGTCCCTTGGCAGATCCAATGCCTCTCAATTCAGTTTCCTTGTCCCCTAAGAGGTCACATGGGCACAATGGGGGGTATCTTTCACATTGCATAGGAGCCAAAGCACCTCCACTAGATTCTGCTGTGCCCTTAAGTTTTCTCTGATGTGGCTGCACATGGAAGGTTCTTATGAGAGCTTACAGGGTAATCTCCTCCCAGGAATTATTAGTTCCAGGAGTTTTTTGGCCAATTCATGACAATCATGCCATCTGCAAACAAAGACCATTTTATTTCTTCCTAATCTGTATACTTTATTTCCTTTTCTTATCTTATTGCGTTAGCTAAGACTTCCAGTACAATGTTGAAAAGAAGTGGTAAGAGCGAACATTCTTGCCATGTTCCTGGTCTTAGTGAGAAAGTTTCAGGTTTCCCCATTAAGTATTATATTAGCTGTAGGGTTTTTGTCTAAAAATTTCCAAGTGCATTTTTATATTTAGTTTGTTCAAAGCAGAATCTAATCAAAGTTGCCTGCAATTGGTATTAAAATATGTATTTTTATTTTAGGAGTATTAAATAAAGCACTCAATTAATTGGCATCAAATTAATGTTTCAAAAAGACACTGATGAAGTAAATGTCTTTTTATAGCTCATTTACTCTAATCATAATCCTATCAAAATTAACCTGAAATTCTTAGTTTTTGTTTTTTTAATGTGGTAAAGTTATTTATATTGACTATGATAAAAGGATATTACCTAACACATATTTAGTGTACATCTATTTTTTAAAAATAATAGCTTTATTGTGGCCGGGTATGGTGGCTCACGCCTGTAATCCCAGCACTTTGGGAGGCCGAGGTGGGTGGATCATGAGGTCAGGAGATCGAGACCATCCTGGCTAACGTGGTGAAACCCCATCTCTACCAAAAATACAAAAAATTAGTCAGGCATGGTGGTGGGCACCTGTAGTCCCAGCTGCTCGGGAGGCTGAGGCAGGAGAATGGTGTGAACCTGGGAGGTAGAGCTTGCAGTGAGCCGAGATCATGCCACTGCACTCCAGCCTGGGTGACAGAGCGAGACTCCATCTAAAAATAGTAATAATAATAATAATAATAATAATAGCTTTATTGATATAATTTACCCTTTTAAAGTGTGTAATTCAGTGGTTTTTACTATGTTCACAGAATTGTGCAGCCATTACTGCTATTCAATTTAAGAATATTTTCATCACCCCCACAAAAAAATCCTATACCCATTGGCAGTCATTTCACATTCCTCCTTACATCAGCCTCTGTCAACTACTCATCTATTTTTTGTCGCTCTGGATTTACCTATTTTAGATGGAATTATAAATATTTACCTATTTAGAAATGGAATTATACAATATATAATCTTTTGTGCCTGGTTTCTTTCACTTAGTATAATGTTTTCAGGATTTGTCTATGTTGTATGTACTGGTATTTCACTCCTCTTTATGGCTAAATAATATTCCAGTGTCTGGATAAATCACATTTTGTTTATTCATTCACTAGCTGATGGATATTTGACTTGGGTTGTTTCCACTTTCTGGCTATTATGAATAACGTGGCTATGAACATTCATATACATTTTTTTAGTGTACATTTTCAATTCTCTTGGGTGTATACTTAGGAACAGAATTCTAAGTCATATGGTAATTCTACATTTAACATTTTGAGGAAATGTCAAACTGTTTTCCAAAGTGGCATTATTTTATAATAACAATTATTATGATGATGATTTTTGAGACACTCTGTTACCAGGCTGGAGCGCAGTGGTGTGATCACAGCTCACTGTAGCCTCCACCTCCCTGGGCTCAGGTGATCCTCCCACTTCAGCTTCCTGAGTAGCTGGGACTCCAGGCATGCGCCACTGTGCTCAGCTAATTTTTTTTTTTTTTTTTTTTTGGGATGGGGTTTTGCCATGTTCCCCAGGCTGGTCTCAAACTCCTAGGCCTAAGTGATTTACCCACCTTGGTTTTAGGCCTAAGTGATTTACCCACCTTGGTTTTCCAAAGTGTTGGGATTACAGGTGTGAGCCACCACACCTGGCCTTTATCATTCTTTATTGAAGTAAGTATGTAGGGTGTATTTAAGAGACAGCAATTAGTTTTACTGCTGTCCAGATATTTGCTAGCCTTGCCAATATGACTGAAATTTCCCCAATCTTACTGCTTAAAGCTAAGATATTGAATGCCTTTTGTTAAAAATATACTCCTTTAATATAAATAAAATATGGAGCCAATTCCAGTTAGAAGATGTTTATCCACTTGGCCTGGGTGAATGGAACATTGATCAGGTCAATTTTTTATTTTTTTATTTTTATTTATTTACTTATTTTTGAGATGGGATGTTCCTATGTTGCCCAAGCTGGTCTTGAATTCCTGGGCTCAAGCAATGCTCTCACCTCAGCTTTTCGAAGTGGTGGGATTACAGGAGTGAGCCACCATGCCTGGCCTGGCCAGGTAAATTTTGAAAGGAAGGAATGGTTCGGAAATGTCCAGGAAGCCCAGTCTTACTGGAGAAGGGCTGGCTTGGGGATAGATGAGAGTGAAGGAGGGGAGGAGGAACAATCTGGTGGAAAGAGTTCTGAAGAAAACTATGCAGGAGTTGCATAGGGTACATGTTATGGTTTTGCTCAGAACTGGTATTCCCTTTTTGTTATTCTAAGTCTGAAATTAGAGTTAAACACTTATCAACATAAAGTCAGTCCTAATTAGATTTACCTTTTGAAAAGAAGTAAATCCAGTGGCCTGGTGGCAAATGTTTAAAAACTGGCTCACTGGAGGGAAAAAGCCTTATTTGCAGGATTTGCTCATTTCTGTGCTGTAACTACACTCACCCTGCTCAATTTCATGCTACCAAAGTGATGCTATTGAACATGTCAATGGGGAGAGATAGGCATAACTGACTATCTTGAGCTGGTAAGAGCTGGCTCTAACACCACTGATTGAAGTGAGGGATTAAACCAACAGATAGAATCAGGGTGTGGCAGCTCATGAGAAGTTGGAACTAGCTAGACTAGCGGGTATGAGAGGAGGAGGAAGCATGAAAGTAGGCCAGTCCCAGATGAGAAGAGTCACTTGGCATAGAAAGGCCATGTTCTGCAGATTGAGTCTTGGTGCAGCTCTGAGTTTCTCTTCTACAATGCAAATATCCTTCAGAAACACAGAAACCTACTCAAAAGGCTGCTGCCACGGTTCTGTTGCACTTTGATAATGGTGCAGTCACTCAGGCCAAACTGTTTTCTGCTGCTGTGAATCACCTGATGAGGCTTTCCTGGACTGACTTGGCCTCCCAGAGGCTGAAATGAAATCAAAGAGACAGGATAAACGGAGGCTTTTCCTTCCCTTTGCTGTAAGGCTACGTGGTGTGAGCATATTTTCTGTTGGGAATTAGTTGCTTAGAGAAGAAGGCTCAAGCAAAGCTGGACCAGGTGTTCACTCCATTTAGTCTTAGAGCCAAGAAAAACCATTTTCTAGTCACTGGAAAGAAGTAAAAGGAGAATGCCAATTAATGATCATCTTTCAAATTCTTTCTTCTCCTCCAACGAACTAGGTTTTGTCTGGCCTTCCAGGCTCCGCTAGGCAATTGAACCTCTTTTCTGCAGAGAATTTTCTGATGATGATGAGTCAAGGCACCCAGTGGGGAGTTTTAAAGATAGATGACTTCCTCTGTGAAATCAAAGCTTTACCTGCAGCAGGATCTATAGAAAGCTATCACAGGCAGTAGAAAAGGAGAAATTCAGTGACTCAATTGGGAGGTGCAAGCAGAAGGCCATGGATGTCAAATCACCAAGCTGATGAATTTTTCACAGAATTGAGTGTTTTGGCAGAATTGTCCTGAGTGGCTGGTTGCTTAGGCAATGTGCAGACAGCTTTTTTCTAACTCAATGGAATGCCAATTATCTTTTTTCTTTACCTGCTAGACCCTCAGGGAAAGAAATCTGTGTATTTTAAGAAGGCACATATATTTCCTTTGTGAGCGAAATGAAACTGAGGAGATGATCTTAATAAATTATGAGTGTTCTCTTATCCTGATGAGGAGAAAAGAAAGGTTGATTCTCCTTCTAGAGCAGTCTCTTGATCTATCCAATCTATTAAAGAATAATTGAACCAACAACAATCATTTCCATGAAGTATCTACTAATTACACTGCTCTATAAACAGTCTCTGCATTCAGACATGCCAATTGCTAAAAATGGATCATTACATCACTAAGGGTGTCGTTAGAGCTATAACTACTCCCAGATTCAGAAGATCTAAGCTTGAAAAATGAGAGCTGATGTTTTATTTTCTCTTTCTTGGTTGTGCCCCAACTTTCACCTCATATATTCTGAAACCTTTGCTTTACTCCAAATTCTAGTCTTTGTATTAAGGTATCCCAAAATATACTATTTTCTTTAAATGATTCACACATTTTTTAACCTATTCAGCAAACTCTAAGAGAGCTGATAGAAAAGGTCAATTCCAGCCTCCATTTTTATCTTTCAAATGAGGGAGTTGGATTATGTATGAATTAAGATTAGGCTCAATTGTAATGGAACCAAAATAACAGTGACTTAATTTAAGCATAGGGTTATTTTCCTCTCACGTAAGTGAAGCCTGGAGGTAAACCATGCAGGGCTGGTACAGTTACTCCATGATCATCAAGGACCCAGGCTCCTTCTGTCTTGTTGCTCTGCCATCCTTTAAACATGGCTTCCACTTCCTGGTCTAAGATGGTCACTCTAGCTCAAGCCATGAAGCCAATATTTCTGCTTTTAGTAAAAAAGGGCGTGTCTCCTCTCTGAAAAGGTACCACCAGAGTCACACTCAACACTTTCACTTATAATCCACTGGATAGCTGCCAGAGAATCTGGAAATTGAGATATATACTCTTAGAAGCTATCGATCAGCTAAAAATTGAGGATTCAGTTACCATGGAGGAAAGGGAGTATAGATATTGGGAGGAGCTAGCTGTTACTACCGCAGATTAAAGCAGTGATTTTTAAATTGTGTTCTCAAAATCCTAGGGTTTTAGTATGTTGTACAGTGGCTACTGTAGGTTTGGGATGGGGGACATGTGGAAAAATTTGCGCTGGATTCCAGAACACTTCTCAAAATCTGGACACCTGGATCCCCCTTTTTGAAGTGCAATTGTGTTAGGACATTTCTGATGGGTGCAAGTGGTCTGGACTGAGAGCCACTGATAGCTGACTGGTGAGAACTCCCAGGGTCTCAGAAGAAGGGATGCTTTAGTGGTACCTTGGGCTGGTGAAGGGGAGATTGGATTCTGGAACAGAGTGCCAATTCTGAACAAGAACACATTGAGCTGGTGTTAGGCCAATGTTCAACATTGACATCATATGACACTGAGAGAAGAAATAAGTGACAATTGAACCCTGAAATTGGACTAAGATGCTCTATTTTTTAAAGAGGATTGTGAGCCAACTAATGGTTAGAGCAGAGTTTCTCAACCTTGGTACCGTTGACATTCAGGGACGGATAATTCTTTCTGTGTATAACTCTAATGTGCATTGCAGGATCTGCCCAACAGATGCCAACAGTATACCTCTAGTTACAAAACTGAAAATGCCTCCAAACATTGCCAAATGTTCCCTGAGGGCAAAACTGCCAACAGTTGAGAACCACTGATTTAAAATCCATATAATGATATGCATTTTTATACATTGCTAATGGGTACAACTGGATACCAGTCCTTTCATAAATTAGATGGGCTACATATCAAAGACCTTAATATGTTCATGACCTTGACTTAATAATTCCACTTCTTAGACTCTGCCCCAAGAAAACAATTTGTAAAACGTTTTCTGCCTGGACATGTGCATTCCAGTACTATTTTCAACAGAGAAAAGCTGGAAACAATGGAAAAATGTTAAACAGTAGGGAAACAGTTAAGTAAATTATGGCAGATCCATGTACCCACTAAAATGTGCTTATGAATCTATAATAACATGGGGAGAAACTTAAGATATAATAAGGGAGCAAACAAAAAACTATGCAGAGAAAAAGACAAGAAGGAAATTCACTAAAATGGCAGAAGTCTAGGAGTGGATTTGGAATGATTTTTCCTTTTGTTTTTCTATCGTTTCCAAACTAAGCTCCATATGAATGACTTTACACCAATACCAAACTATAAAACAAAACGTTAAAAAACATCTTATTTAAAGAAAATACCCTGGTGCACACTTCTTGTGAATAGTGTCTGTCCTGGAGAATCCATAGAAGTTTATAAGCATTCCCATAAGCTCAGGCAGACACAGATCTTCCTTCTTGCACAGAGTTGTCACGCTTTGTGCCAAGTGACCCTGCCACCCTTGCCACAATCTATCGAATCAGGAAACCCTGTTAGAGGTAAAAGCTCCAGCAGACTAGGTAGAAGGAAGCCCAATCACCTATGAGAAGGCTTGACTGAAGGCATTGTCAAATAGAAGCCTTTGATATTGGAGAGCGACAAACAGGGTCAATCAGGAATTGTGCATATAAAAAACTCCCTGAGGAAGCATCTCTGTCCACCCCTGAGAGATTAACAAGGACACCCAGCCCTTAAGCAACTGTGAATCTCCAAAGGTGAGTGGTATTATTGTGGTTTTCCACAAAGCCACAGAGAAGGCTTTCCTTGTTCCTTCACTCTCTTACAAAAAATTTCTACAATGCATAGCGATCTTGACAGAGTGTGACCCAGTGTCTACACAAAGCTTGTCTTTGTGTCAGTGTGTATAGCAGACATACAGGCAGCTAGCACCCTCCTTCTTCTCCTCAATGGTCCCAAAGGATACTCCACAGATGAGTGGCATGGAAAACTTGTTCAAGTTCCAAATGCCAAGCTCCTCCACAGATAGTCTTATTGGATAGTCTTGAGGAGTGGGGCTCTTGGGGGTTTGTATTTAAGAGTTCCCAAGTAACTCTGTTGCATAATTTGGTTTTGGAACCATTGTTTTACTTGCTACTGGAATAACTGTACCCTCATGCTCTAACTCTGAAGTAATCCTTAACAATATGAGGTATCCTCAAAAAATTAAATGTAGAGTTGTCACGTGATTCAGCAATTCCATTTCTAGGTATGTACCCAAAAGAATTTAAAGCAGGGTCTCAAAGAGATACTTGTACATCCATAACAGCATTACTCACAATAGCCAAAAGGTAGAAAGCAACTCAAGTGACTGTCAATGGTTGAAGAGATAAATAAAATGTGGTATATACCTACAATGGAATATTATTCAGCCTTAAAAAGATAGGAAATTTTGACACATGCTACAACATGGGTGAGCCTTGAGGACATTATGCTAAGTGAAATAAGTCAATCCAAAAGGGACAAATACCATATTATTACACTTTTATGAGGTACCTAGAATAGGCAAATTCACAGAGACAAAAAGTAGAATGATGGTTGCTGGGAACTGCAGTAGTAAAGAATGAAGAGTTATTTATTAATGGGTATGGAGTATCAGTTGGGGAAGATAGAAAAGTTCTGGAGGTGGATGGTGGTAATGGTTGTATAATATGAGTGTAAATACCACTGAACTCTACACTTGAAAATGATACATTTTATGTTTTATATGTATATTTTATGTTTTATATATATATATATAACATGACAACTGCCACTTGGCATATAAAAAATATATATATAATGCTTTATATGTATCTCTCTATGTATATAATATGTATATATATAATGCTTTATATGTATCTCTCTGTGTAAATACATATATATCTTTTGACACACACACTTACACATTCAGTCACATACCATCAGCAACCACCAAAACAAATCATGAGATATTTTTTCTAGCAAGGAAATAAGCTGCCCCAAAGAAATCATAGCCAATAAAATAACTTTTTGGGGGTACAAAACACTGTCAGAGATAAAAATCTCTAGGAAATAAAATTAGTACAAAACAAACATCATATCAGGGTCACTCATCATAAAATAAACAGAGAGAAACAGGAAATGGGAGACTAAAATAAATCTTCTATTTAAGGAAAAAATATCATTCCCAAAAGTTTACAAACAAGTCTTTCTGGATCGTTAGAAACATCTCTGAAATGTTGCAGTTTAAAGACCTTAGAATACCATCTCCATTCCCCACTCCCTGAAGTGTGCGTTTACTTCTTCTCTTATAAAATTAATCTTTTTTGAATGTTCAAATATATTTGGTGAGTCTGGTGGGCGCCTAGCAGAAGAGCCCTGTTTCAGCTGGGAAATGCTTCAGGGTGGGCAGGACTTGCTATAAACAAGATGGAGACAGACACGATGGGGAGCAGGGGAGACTGGGTCATATATGATGCAGCAAGTAGGAGGAGAGGAGGCATTTGGCAGGAGATTCCACAAATGTGAAAGTCTGTTATTAGGATGGTAAGCTGCTAGTCATTGTTTTCACAGTGAGACCAAAAAAAAGTCAGCTCTAAATACAGTATGAGTGATGTTTAAATGAGGTGAAAATTCAAAACAACAGTGGCTTTAAAAACACAGAAATTTTTATTTTCTTCATGTAACAGAATCCAGAGGTAGGGAATGATGTGGCGACTGTGAAGTTGTCAGGAACTTAGCCTCCTTCTGTCCTTCTGTCTTGTTGTTCTGTCATTCTCACTTCTTGGGTCAATGTGACTATTTGACTATTTAAGCTTTGGCCATCAAGTTCTATTCTGACCCCAGGGAAAGAGGAGGGGTGAGGAGGCCCATTCCTTCCAGTAACAGAAGCTGTATATGGCGCTCCCATTTATATCCCAGTGGCCAGAACATAGTCTCATGGCCACACCTAACTGCAAGAGAGGCTAGAGGCTAGAAAACATGGTCTGTATTCCAGGGAGCTGTTTACCCAGTTTAGATAGGGAAAACTAATATTGAGATAGAGGATTTGCAATCTTCGGCACTGGAAAGTTAGGTCAGAAAATAGGACTCTGAGAGTCTTTTTCAGTCCAAGTACTGTAAATCTTTTACATGAGACACTTCTAGATGCTCTGGCTGAATCACTTCACTTAATCCCTATAACTTCCTTGGGTTTATGGTCTCATTTCCACTTTACAAACAAAGGCACTAAGATTCCAAGAATTTATGTCACCGAATCCAAAGCAGCTCCATAAATTGTGCTATTGGCCTCCAAGTTCTTCAGGATCAGCCCTGTGTGTTCCCAAAGCCCCTTTCCCTGTGGCACCAAGAGGTGGTAAGTAGAGTCCAGCCAGGGGACAGCTGCCTTGGTCTATCGTAGGTCTCTCAGCTGTAGGCATGGTCACTTCTAAACACATATGTCTTCTCAACTCCACATTCTGCCGTGAAGGAGGCCAGGAGCCTGTTGCACAGAAACTATGCACGTCATCTCAGCTCTCCTTTTACCTAGGAGTCTTGAAAACCAAGGCTGGGCTGCTGGCTTACTTGGGTTTTGAACTGATGTTAGCATTCTGGAGTGGACTTACTCATTCTCGGTTTGACTGCTGCACTGTCTTTTGAGAACATGCTTGCGCTAAAAGATGTGTGTATGTGTGTGTGTGTGTGTGTGTGTGTGTGTGTGTGTGTGAGAGAGAGAGAGAGAGAGAGAGAGAGAGAGAGAGAGAGAGAGAGAGATGTTTATTTGTTTATTGCAGGCCTCAGAGGACCAAAGAGGAAAAGGGGCGTCAACCACAGAGCTGGGTCCTGTCCAACCCCACACACCTGCTTCCCCACTGTGCTTGTCCCCCAGTGCTGAGACATCTGTTGTCAGGAGATAATACCTGAAACCAACAAAGCTAAGAAGAAGTCTCCTTTTACTGGCTCTATTCTCTCTTGACAGATTATATTGGTTCTTTTCATATTTTCAAAGAACCCTCTTGGGGGATTAGAAAATTTAATGTTTAAGTCACCGAGGATGAGAAATAAGAAGAGCATTTTTGAAAAGGGACAGGTGGCCTGATTTTGTTCCTGCCTGGGAGCTGCTCACTCCATCCCAACACTCAGGGGGGAAGGTTTCTCCTTAGGTCGCTGGCTGGGTGCAGCCTGGAAGTTCTGAAAACACAGATGTCTCTGTATTGCTGTGGAAAGACCATGGAGGCTTCTTCTCAATTCCACAGCAAAGTCATTCCATGGGAGTTTGGAGATGACTTCCTTAGAAGCACAGTTCCTGTGAAAGAGGATAGAATCTTGCTTACCTCTTCCTTTCACAGACCTCCTTTCTTTCCTGAACTACACCTCCACCGTCTTGCCTTTTGACCGCTAAGTCAAATCCTTCTGAAAAGCTCTTAATTTCTGTTTTTAAATATCTTTTCAACAGAAAACATACAAGTAAACACTTGTTTGTTATAAAAAGTTTAGAAAATAGATAATTTCTAAAAGGAAAGAAAAATTGCCTGTTTTTCTATTTCCCGGGGTTCATTGTGGCTAATTTTTAATTTATTTTTAAGCACTATATGTATGTATTATATATATAAGCATGTGTGTATATAAAGCTTTTTTTTTTTAAAGCAAAAGTCGACCGGGTGCGGTGGCTCATGCCTATAATCCTAGCACCTTAAGAGGCCGAGGCGGGAGGATTGCCTGAGCTCAGGAGTCCGAGACCAGCCTGGGCAACATGGTGAAACCCCATCTCTATTAAAATACAAAAGAAATTAGTTGAACGCGGTGGCCTGTGCCTATAGTCCCAGCTAGTCAGGAGGCTGAGACAGGAGAAGTGCTTGAACCCAGCAGGTGGAGGTTGCAGTGAGCTGAGATTGCGCCACTGCACTCCAGCCTGGGCGACAGAGTGAGACTCCGTCTCTACAAAAAAAAAAAAAAAGCTAAAGTCAAGTCTGGCTATTTTATAACTAATTTTGGCATCTTTCTATGTTAATAATTATGTATTTGAAATATTGTTCTTAATGGCTGAAGATATTCCATTCCATCACCATTTAAAAAAAATCCCTTCTTATTGAGTGATAAGATTAATATACTGCTCTAGTTTTTAAATGATTTTTATAAACAAGATCTTATGGCACATTCTTGATTGTTTCCTTAGAATAAACTCCTAGAAGTAGAATGCTGGGCAAATGCTTTGCAAGTTTTTAGGAGTTTTTGATATATGTGGTCAAATAACCTATAGAAAAGTTGTAATAATTTACACTCCTGTCTACTGTATCTGAGGGGATTCCCTACAGTCTAGTTTATGGTGGACACTATCTTTTTCTTTAAAGTTCTGGAAAGTCAATGATATTCTCTAATCTTTTGGAACAGAACCACAATTATAGATCTGTCCTGTACAGAAAACTTTTCTTCCACGACAATGCCATCTGAGAACTCAGAACCGAAGGCTGCCAAAAAAGGAGCCAAATTAGAACCAAATTCAGATATATCCATTTTCCAGGACATCCTTTCATTTCCATCAGCCTCTGAACACACATCTGGCCAAACAACTGTCTGTAATTTGTGACCTAGGCTGGATTCAGTGCTGACCTAGATAGAGAATACGTTTTATTTCATTACCAGCTCTCTGAACCATCTGGTCCTGGCTAAACAGGTTACCCACACAGTTGGAACCTTCGTCAGTCAACTAGCTTTCCTCTTGCCAGTTTGTTAATAAAAAAATATTTCCTATCTTGCTCTTTACCTCAAAAAAGAAGGCATGATGACTTTTTTTTTTTTTTTTTTTTTTTTTGCCTGATAGCTAAGT
Source organism: Rhinopithecus roxellana (assembly GCF_007565055.1). NCBI lineage: Eukaryota > Metazoa > Chordata > Mammalia > Primates > Cercopithecidae > Rhinopithecus > Rhinopithecus roxellana. The sequence goes on along the minus strand of NC_044549.1, from coordinate 196,756,979 downwards.
ACCTTATTTTTTGAAATCTTGACAATCCTACAGATTCTATCACAGCACCCGAAAGCTCTGAGAGGATGGAAAGAGAGAAGGGAGAAAGATTGAATTTCTGTGGTCACAAGGACTTGGGCCTGAGGAGTTGCCTCTGCATGCTATCAAGCTTATTTAAATATTTGAAATATTTGTGGTTGAGGAGGAAATGCCAATTATCTTTAAAAATGAGATTCTGCTCTTGGCTACAAGGGTTTTTCCAAAATCCGAGGATTAAAGCAAACTGCTTTTCCAAGCTCATGAGCTATTTTTATCTGCAACAATATGGAGCACATACACCTGTTTGCATGCACATCAATGTGTCTGGAAGCTTGTGTTCATCATGTTGAAGGCAGAGCTATGAGACAGTGAGATTTGTATCTTAACACTTACGTGGAAGTTTATTGCTATGGGATGAAAGACTATCTTCTTTTATAGTTACACATTTTCTCATATGCTGTTTTGGGATCTTAAAATCAGTCACAGGAAACAAATTAGACCTATTTTTGTTTTTATTTTATTTTTTAAAATTTCAGTAGCTCTTGGGATACAAGTGGGTTTTGTTTGCATGGATGGATTCTATGGTGGTGAATTCTGAAATTTTAATGCACCGTCACTGGAACAATGTACATTGTACCCAGTATGTAGTCTTTTATCCCTTCCCCTGCAACCTTTCCCAACCCTGAATCTCCGAAGTTCATTGTATCAATCTGTATGTCTTTGTGTCCCCTTAGCTTAGCTCCCATTTATAAGTAAGAGCATATGGTATTTGATTTTTCATTCCTGAGTTACTTCACTTAGAATAATGGCCTCCAGCTCCATCCAAGTTGTTGCAAAAGACATTATTTCACTCCTTTTTTAGCTCAGTAGTATTCCATGGTGTGTATATACCATGTATATACCACATTTTCTGTATCTGCTCATTGGTTGATAGGCACTTAGGTTGGTTCCATTTCTTTGCAATATGAATTGTGCTGCTATACATATGCGTGTGCATGTGTCTTTTTTACATAATGACTTCTTTTATAACTTTAATTTTAATTTTATTTTAAGTTGTAGGATACATGTGTAGAATGTGCAGGTTTGTTACATAGGTAAACGTGTGCCATGGTGATTTGCTATACCTATCCACCCATCACCTAAGTATTAAGTCCAGCATGCATTAGCTATTTTTCCTGATGCTCTCCCTTTCCCCACTGCCTTGCCAACAGGCCTCAGTGTGTGTTGTTCCCTTCCCTGTGTCCATATGTTCTCATTGTTCAGCTCACACCTATGAGTTTGGTTTTCTGTTCCTGCATTAGTTTGCTGAGGTTAATGGCTTCTAGTTCCATCCATGTCCCTGCAAAAGACATGATCTCATTTTTTTTCATGGCTGCCTAGTATTCCATGGTGTATATGTACCGCATTTTCTTTATCCCGTCTATCATGTTGGTGGGCATTTGGATTGATTCCATATCTCTGCTATTGTGAATAGGGCTATAATGAACATACACATGCATATATCTTTATAATAGAATGATTTATATTCCTCTGGGTATATACCCAGTATTGAGATTGCTGGGTCCAGTGGTATTTCTGGTTCTAGGTCTTTGATGAATTATCACCCCATCTTCCACAATGGTTGAACTAATTTACATTCCCACCAACAGTATGAAAGCATTTCTCTCTCTCTGCAGCCTCGCCAGTATCTGTTGTTTTGTAACTTTTTAATAATCACCATTCTGACTGGCGTGAGGTGGTATCTCATTATGGTTTTGATTTACATTTCTCTAATGATCAGTGATGTTGAACGTTTTTTCATGTTTGTTGGTCACATAAATGTCTTTTGAGATGTGTCTGTTCATGTCTTTTGCCCACTTTTTAATGAGGTTGTTTTTTTTTCCTTGTAAATTTGTTTTAGTTCCTTGTAGACTCTGGATATTAGACCTTTCTCAGATAGGTTACAAAAATTTTCTCTAGTTCTGTAGGTTGTCTATTCACTCTGATGATACTTTCTTTTGCTGTGCAGAAGCTCTTTAGTTTAATTAGATCCCATTTGTCAATTTTTGCTTTTGTTGCAATTGCTTTTGATGTTTTCATCATGAAATCTTTGCCTGTGACTATATCCTGAATGATATTGCCTAGGTTTTCTTTGAGGGTTTTTATAGTTTTGGGTTATACATTTAAGTCTTTAATCCATCTTGAGTTAATTTTTGTATAAGGTATAAGGAAGGGGTTTGGTTTCAGTTTTCTGCATATGGTTAGCCAGTTCTCCCAGCATCGTTTATTAAATAAGGAATCCTTTCCCCATTGCTTGTTTTTCTCAGGTTTGTCAAAGATCAGATGGCAGTAGATGTGTGGTCTTATTTCTGAGTTCTTTATTCTGTTCCATTGGTCTAGGTGTCTGTTTTTGTACCAGTACCATGCTGTTTTGGTTACTGTAGTCTTGTAGTATAGTTTGAAGTCAGGTAGCGTGATGTCTCCAGCTTTGTTCTTTTCACTTAGGATTGTCTTGGCTATATGGGCTCTTTTTTGGTTCCATATGAATTTTTAAATATTTTTTTCTAATTTTGTGAAGGATGTCAATAGTAGTTTGATGAACATAGCATTGAATCCATAAATTACTTTGGTCAGTGTGGCCATTTTCATGATATTAATTCTTTCTATCCATGAGCATGAAATGTTTCTCCATTGTTTGTGTCTTCTCTGATTTTCTTGAGCAATGGTTTGCATTTCTGCTTGAAGAGGTCCTTCACTTCCCTTGTTAGCTGTATTCCTAGGTATTTTATTCTGTTTGCAGCAATTGTGAATAGGAGTTCATTCATGATTTGGCTGCTTGTCTATTGTTGGTGTATAGGAATGCTTGTTATTTTTGCAGATTGATTTTGCATCCTGAGACTTTGCTGAAGTTGCTTATCAGCTTAAAAAGCTTTGGGGCTGAGATGATGAGGTTTTCTAGATAGAGGATCATGTCATCTGCAAACAAAGACAATTTGACTTCCTCTGTTCCTATTTGAGTACGCTTTATTTCTTTCTCTTGCCTGATTGCCCTGGCCTGAACTTCCAATACTATGTTGAATAGGAGTGGTGATAGAGGGCATCCTTGTCTTCTGCTGGTTTTCAAGGGGAATGCTTCCAGGTTTTGCCCATTCAGTATGATAATGCCTGTGGGTTTGTCATAAATGGCTCTCATTATTTTGAGGTATGTTACTTCAATACTAGTTTACTGAGAGTTTTTAACATGAAGGGGTGCTGAATTTTACTGAAGGCCTTTTCTGTGTCTATTGAGATAATCATGTGGTTTTTGTCTTTAGTTCTGTTTATGTGATGAATTACCTTTATTGGTTTGTGTATGTTGAACCAGCCTTGCATTCCAGGGATGAAGCCTACTTGATCATGGTGGATAGGCTTTCTGATGTGCTGCTGGATTTAGTTTGCCAGTATTTTACTGAGGATTTTTACAATGATGTTCTTCAGTGATATTGGCCTGAAGTTTTCTTTTTTTGTTATAGTTCTGCCAGGTTTTGGTATCAGGATCACGCTGGCCTCATCAAATGAGTTAGGGAGGAGTCCCTCCTTTTCAATTGCTTGGAATAGTTCATATAATGACTTCTTTTCCTTTGGGTAGATACCTAGCAGTGGGATTGCTGGATCAAATGGAAGATCTACTTTTAGTTGTTTAAGGAATCTCCATACTATTTTCCATAGAAGTTGTACTAATTTATATTTCTACCAGCAGTGTAAAAGTATTCCCTTTTTACCACATTCATGCCAATATCTATTGTTTTTTGACTTTTTAATCATAGCCATTCCTGTACGAGTGAGGTGGTATCTCTTTGTGGTTTAAATTTACATTTCCCTGATGATTAGTGATGTTAAGCATTTTTTATGTTTGTTGGCTGTTTGTATATCTTCTTTTGAGAAATGTCTATTCATTAGACCTATTTTTAGAACTCTGCGTTGTTAATTGTGTTGTGTTTTTATGGTATCTATGCTTTTGCTCACGCATTTACTTAATCATGTGAAACATCCTTATTGAAGGCCCAGTTTGAGCAAAGCCCTCTGTTGAGTTCTGTGGAAGGCATCAAGACAGAAGCCCTAGTCCAGCTCTTTCATCGACCAGTTGATGAAGGAGTCTTAGTTTATACACCTTTAAAACAAGACACTTGTGCTTACTATCCCACTGGGCATTAACTTCCCTAAACTGTGAGCTCCTCATGGCAGTGCACTTTTTCGTATACCTGCTGACCATTTGTCTGTCCTTTCTGGAAAAATGTCTGTTCAGGTCTTTTGCACATTTTAAAATCAGATTATTTGTGTTTTGTTGTTACTGAGTTGCATGAGTTCCTTATATATTTTGGGTATTAACCCCTTATCAGACATACTGTATATATGGTTTGCAAATATTTTCTCTGAATCCATAGCTTGCCTTTTCATTGTGTTGATTGTTTCCTTTGCTGTGTAGAAGCATATGTGGTGATGGCAAAATCCTGGGCAGTCCCTAGTTAGCATCCAATGCCACAAATCAGAGACATGTGACTCACTCTGGAATGAGGATGATCAAAACCTTCATGGAACTGTCCACCCCAGCTATGGATGCAAGCATAAGTAAGCCTGACAGATGCTGAAGTCACACCAGAGGTGTCTGATTCAGCATCTCACACAATTTATAGTCATATGTTTGTTGATATTTTGAAATGTTTTATTACAAAAACTTTCAGATGTACATGATATAGACAGAAGAGTATAATGAAACCTCAGACACTCATCACCCCACTTGACAGTGATAATACTGCCTCCCATTACTCCCTGCCCTTGAATCCCAAACATTCTGCCATTCCATCCCTTACATGTGTCTGAGATTTATAAGGACTTTTAAGAAATGTAACCACCATGCCATTATCCATCCTCACAAAGTTAATAATTATTCCTTAATATTAGATTAGTTCTTTCAAAGATATCTCTTTAGGGTTTTGTTTTGTTTTGTTTTTTAAATCACAATCCAAACAAGGCTCATTCATTTCATTCAATTGTCATGTGTTTAAGTCTCTTTTATTCTCTAATAGTTCCCAATCCTGACTACATCAAACTGAAAAACTTCTGCACAGCAAAGGAAACAATCAACAAATGAAAAGACAACCTATGGAATTCAGAGAAAATATTTGCAAAATGTACATCTGATCAGGGATTAATATCCAAAATATATAAGGGACTCATACAACTCTATAGCAAACAAAAACAAATAACCTGATTAAGAAATGGACAAAGGAACTGAATAGACATGTTCCCAAAAAGGACATACAAGTGGTCAGCAGTACATGAAAAGTTGCCCAACATCACAAATCATCAGGGAAATGCAAATTAAAACCACAGTGAGAGATCATCTCACACCGGTTAGGATGACTGTTATCAAAGAGACAAAAGATAACAAGTGCTGGTGAAGATGTAGAGAAAAGGGGACCCTTGGACACTGTTAGTGGGAATAGAAATTGAAATAGCCATTATGAAGAAACAGTAGGGTGTTTTCTCAAAAAATTAAAAATGGAACTACCATATGATTCAGCAATCTCACTTCTGTGTATATATCCAAAGGAAATAAATTTAGCATGTTGAAGACATATCTACACTTCCATGTTCATGAAAGTATTATTCATAATAGCCAAGATATGGGATCAACTTAAGTGTTTGTTAACAGATGAATGCATAAAGAAAATGTAGTAAACATACACAATGGAATACTATTCAGCCATAAAAGAAGAAAATCTTGCCATTTGTCCCAACATGATAAACCCAGAGGATGGTATGTTAAGTGAAATAAGCCAGATACACACAAAAATATTGCATGATCTCACTTTATTGTGGAATCTAAAAAAGTCAAATTCATAGAACCAAAGAAGAATGGTGGTTACCAGTGTTAAAATAGTTAAAATAGTTAGTTGGGAGGTCATTAGGCTAAGGAGGTAAGGCCTTGGGTCTTAACCAAACAGAAACTGCCAACAAATCTCTAATTAGGGATTTTCCACTGAAATAAGGCTACTGCTCCACTTTAACCAATCAAATATTTTCTTTGCCTTACTTTCGTGCTTATCCTATAAAAGTCTTCCTTTTGTGCCTCTGCAGGGGAGTCCCCAAACCACTCATGGTCTGGAATTGCCAGATTAATGAAGCGCTGTCTGCTCAAATAAACTCTTTAAAATTTTAATGTGCCTAAGTTTACCTTTTAACACCACGGATAGGGAGTGCAGCAAAGGAAATGGAGAGATGAAAGGATGAATAAGTTATGGAGACCTAATGTGCAGCAGGGTAGCTGTAGTTAATAGTACTGTATTGTATATTGACATTTGCTAAGAGAGTAGAATTTTAAGTGTTCTCCACACACACACACACACACACACACACACACACACACACACACAACTATGTAGAGTGACGGATATGTTAATTAGCTTGACTGTAGTAATCATTTTACTATATGTATATATCAAAACATCACATTGCACACCTTAAATATACACAATTTTTATTAAAAACAAAAACATTTCTCATTCCTTTTTCTTTCTTTTCCATGTTATTGATTTGCTGAAGAAACTTGGTCATTTATCTTGTTGAATGTCTCACAATCTAGATTGGGCTGATTGCTTATTTGCAGTGTTGCTTAATTTGTTCTTCAGTCCCCTATATTTCCTGTAAACTGGTAAGAGATCTAGAGGCTTTTTAAAATTCAGGATTAATTTTTCAAAGGCAAGAATATGTCATAGTTGTGTATTTCATGTGTGTATTTCATGTTGTGTATTTCATGTTGCCTCACCTCAGTAGACACATAAGGCATGGTTATCTCACTAATAGTGATAGATCAGTGGGTTTAGATGGTGTCAACCTCACTGCTTTGTTATAAAATTCCCCATCAACATTTCCTCTAAGGTTTTCAGCATCCACTAATAATTGTTTCCTAAATTAATTATTCCACTAAAGTCACAAATGGAATTATATCATTCCTTCTGCATTTAATAGTGGAAATTTTTCTGTAAAGAAATTTCCCCAGAAACAACTCAATTATCCAAAAATACAGTTATACAGACTAGAAAGTTAAAATAAATGTTTTTCTTTCTGTCTGTTTACCAATTTTTGAAGTAATGAGCTGAAGCCCTAGCAACCTCTAGTGGAGAACCATGATCTTTTCCTTTCTTTTCTTTTTTTAAAGTATTATTTTGAACTCATGGATTTTTATGTTGCTGTTTTAATCTACTGTTATGTTGTTGTTGTTGTTGTTGTTGTTGCTAAGAATTTCCAGTCTTTGGGAGTGGAAACCCTTCAGGTTGACCTCTGGGTATCTCTTACATAGTCTTCATATATTTTTTTTTTTTCTGGCACAAGATGTCCCAGGCTCATCTTGTACATTTCCTACTCACCCTTGGAATCAGTCACCTCTCCAAGGAACTCTGCCTCTCATATTGAGAAATGGTACTTAGAGACCACAATCGGGGCACTAGGGGTGCTTGTCATCATCAGACTTTTTCAGTGGATGTCACTACAAATAAATATTTTTTAGAGGGAAATAATATAATTTCATACGCTATTTCCAATTCAAATTTCAAATTACAGAGTTTCTACTTAACCTTATTTCAATATGTAGATCTACTAAAATTTATTCAACTGGTCCCCTATCGTGTGATTATTTGGTTAATGCCTGTCTCCTGCCAGACTCAATGTTCTCTATGATGTCTGCTTTTACTTCCTTCTGTGTCCCTTGTTCTTAGCACAATGCCTAGAACATAGTGGATGCCCAAACATGTGTGGGATAAATGGATGCTTAAATGTGTGAAGGTCACTTCTAGCCCTGGATTTCTAGCCTCCCTAGACCCAGCTGCAACTCACTAAGTAAACTCACCTTCAAAATCACTGGAATTCCTAAACCTGAGAGTTTACCTCTACCCTCTAAGTAAGGAGAGACCCCCATGAGAGATTCCTGGCCATGTCCCAGGCAGAGGGAACTCAGGGGGCTGAGGCATGGAAAAGGCAGAAAAAAAGGAGAACGCTAGAGACATAGAGGCCATCAAATGGGAAACAGAGAAATTGATCACACCTGCCTCTGGCCTTACATGTATGTTTTGCTCAGTTTAACCCAAGACTGTTTTCTTTCCCTTCAAGGAGTAGCTGTGCTACAGGCCTTCCAGGTGCTATGGGCTGCAACAGAGGGGGCCTGTTGAGGTATTTTTCTGTGCCTTTTGTGGTGATTTTGATCTTTTGTGCACTCCCTTCTGACACTCACAAGGAAGACTTGTAGAGTGTCTAATTGTTTACGAGACCATGGACCCTGACAGTGATTTCAAGAGTCTGCAAACGATGTGCTTGAGGTTTTACCTTGATGAAGTGACTGAGCTGGGACTTGAACAGATGCCCCTGGAAGGCTGAGTGTCTTTCCCTCTGATTACCTCCTTCCCCACAAGATTCTCTTCAGAGAAACAAGAGGGGCTTGGGAACCACTTTCTTTATGCCCCAGTGATTCTTCTTCCCAAGAACTTAGTTGAGACTGCCAGTTGCATTTGCCTTCGTTGTAGTCAGTGTCCTGTGGAAAAAGGTTGGCTAGTTATTCAGAGTAGAACAAAAATTTCTTGAAGCCTCCTTTTCCCACTCTTGTTAATGAAGGCTTTTGTACTGCCCTGGGGTACCTCCTTGGTGCATATTTCTTGTTGATGTTATTATTGTTGTTTGTTTGTTTTCCTTTTTAATTTACAAACAATAGTTTCTCCAATTCTAGGAGTTACATGTGCGAGAAGATCAGAAGATTGAGAAGATTAGAAAAATGGAGAAAATCATAAAGAAGAAAAGAAAACGTGTTGGTCTCCCACCACTCCGAGTTATGGTGAGGACTTGGTGGGCTGCCTTCTGTGTCCTTGCCCCCTGTGCCCTCCAGATCCATGCCCTGTACTGCTGTGTGCCTGCAGCCTCATCAGCAGGCCCTGTGCCCTCTTGTATGGCTGTGTTTGGCTACTTGGAAGGCTTGGCAGAAGGAATGAGAGCAAAGTCAGTGAAATTGTTCCCCTGCCCCCCTCCCTGCAAGGTCACCTTGTTGCAGATCGCTGCTCCTCTCAAGACACAGGAGCCTAATGAGACACTGTCTCCTGCTGTGCTCTGGTTACTGTCCCTTACCTCCCTCCTTTAGGTGTAAGGATGGTAAGGCCATAGCAACTGCACTTTTGATTATGCCCCTACCTACCTGCACTTTTGTAAATATTCCCTCCCCAGGTCATCCTGTATTGAGCATGCCGTCTGTTTTCTATTGGGAATCTGATTGATTTACTTCCTGACTCACATTTCAAGGCCTTTCCCCTGAAGCTCCTATTGCCATGAGCTTTCCTGAGGTTTCCAAGCCATGCGTGGTATCTAGAATAAACGTGGGGGGCCGAGGAGAGGAGGCTCTTAATTTCCTGACTCTTCCCTGGTACCACCCCCAACCTGATCATGCACAGAGCAAAGCCCACATCCATGTGTTGTGATGTGAGGGATTCCACACCTCTACCCACTCCCAAGAAGCTCCAACTCCTGCTGCTATTATCCCTCTATTAAAGCCACTCTGTTGGTTACCTGAATTATCTCCAGAAGGTCCTCTGCCAGTCGAAGAGAAAGTTGTAAGAGAAAAGGAATGAGCCATGGCTTGCTCAACCCAAGGTCTTTGTGCATAATCTGCCTCAGAGCCCCACTCACGGCCTGGCTGAGTCCTGCTGACCTCTCTGGCCTCAGCTTTAATGAGGCGTCCCCTGCAAAGCCTTCTCCAAGCTCTCCACCCTGGTTAGGGGCCCTTCTTCTGTGCTTCCTCATGACTCTTATTACAACGTGTTGTAACTCTCCTCATGAGGCTGTGAGGTCTGTGAGGGCAGGATCTGTGCCCTGTTCACCCTTCTACCTGACACTTGGCCATAGCACCTGGCACATAAGCACTCCCTACATATGTTGAACATTGCACATTTGAGATATCCTCCGGTATGAAGTTTCCTCATGAGATCCATTTTGAAGGACTATTTACAGTGGAAAGACCCTTTGATTTGAATGAGCCAGCCACCTCCTTCTTGAATACTGTAAACATTAGAATCCATTTGCCCATCCTCACAGGCACTGATGTGATGGGACCCTTAACAGATGTGTTTATTGCAGATAAGGGTGGAGTGTAGAACAAAAAGTGAAACTTTGTCAGAGATCTTTGTGGGGTGTTGACATGGGAGGGGGCAGAAGAGTATAAAAGCAGAGCTAGGGAGATGTAAAAAGACTCTTTTTATTCTATCATTTTCCCAAGAATCAGGTGTAGAAAAAAAATACCTGTGCTGCTGAGGGTCATAGGGAGATAGACTTCAGATGCAGTTTCAGTCTTCTGAGGTCACTTCTGCTTTTGTCTACCTTTTTCAGCTTCATCTGCTAATGTGGGGTCAGCGGAGCTTTATGCATTAGTGAAATACATCTCTGTTTGCATAAAGAAACACTGGAAGGATATACAGGAAACTAATAAAGTGGTGACTTCCAGGGGATGGAGGGGAGGATCCTAACAGACTAGAGTAGCAGTGGAGAAAAACTTCTCAATGATTCCTTTTGATATTATTTTGATTTTGAATCATAAGAATATGTAAGTTATTCAAAAATAAAATAAAATTACATCTAAAAATTTTTCCTTGAGAAGAAAAATAACCCCTCAAATATTTTTTACTTTCACCCACTTAAGTGGAGGAAAAGACTCACTGTTCATCTATTCTACCCTTTTACACATTCTCATGGAAAAACCATGAGACCTGTGTATAATAACAAAATGTTGCTGTGCGAGCAGGGCTCTTTTTGGAGGGAGTGGTATTATGTAACATTTGCTTTTGCACGAAGGATATTGGTGATTCCTATTTGAACCAAAATGGATACATATATTTCAATCCAATTAGAAAATTACAAGACCCTAATACTGATGTGGTAAATATAGAAACCTAAACATTGCAAGGGAGAGCAGATTATCTGCAATCGACTACGTGGATAGCACAGCAGCAGCCACTGATGAATGAGAGAACAAACTTTGCTTCCTTCCAAGTGTGGGACTTCTAGCCATCTGCAGGTATGGATGCACAGCAGAAATATTGTTGGTTGCCGCTTGCTGCATGGATGACAAAATTTGGAGTAGAAGCCTGAATTAAAGTATTCAGGTCACATACTACTTTTGGTTCACAAATTCCAAATTCACTCATCCTTACTGATTCTCTTAATAGGTTACTAGTAAGAAGCAACGAACTGTCCGTAAAAACGACAGTTGGAGGATTGTGTGGCATTCCCTCAGAAGAGCAGAGGGGATTTGCCTATTTGGAAAGCAGTTTGGACTCATCAGAAGAATTCTTGTATCCCATCAGTGCTTTGAAGCCTGCTTTGAAAAAGACTGTTAAAATTACTGCATAGGCAAAAATGTATAAGCTACTCTGCCCTGAGATAGCCAAAGTCCTAGAGAATTGGGGCTCTGTGATCAAAAAGGCTACTCACCCAAATCATGCTTGTTCCCAGTGAGGAGCAGCCCTTCAAATGATGAAGGTCCTTCTGAAGCATCAGTGTTGGCATCTGGGACACTTTTTCTAGAAAGAACTTGCTGTGTGAACTGCAAACACTTGGGGAAATCTTTTCACAAGGAGGTTCTAAGAGCTGAATAAGCATTGAGGAGGCTCCAGCCCTACTCTAAACTTTCAATCATAACCAAACTTCCCATGGCAATGCTATGGTAGAGCTTTTGAAGCAGTGGCTTTAGACCCACTTGTTTCACTGTGCTCTGGTCTTCTCAACTCTCTTGTCTTAAGATCTCGCCAGCAACTGCCCTGTTTTTTCCCCTATCTCTTAGGTCTGATTCCTCACTCATCTTTTGGGCTTGGGGACTCTCTTGGGCTTCCCCAGCTTGGACCATTTCAGGCTGTCATTCATGACTTGCACCTACTCTCTTGTTCTTCCTATGTCTGTCCATTTCAGTTATCCACTCACCTGACCTACCTGCAGTTTCCTTTCCAGTTCCAGCAGCCCAGAAGGGAGGTGAGATGCAGCCAAACGACATCTTCAAGTCTCTTGAATCCAAACACACCTGCCACAGTTAACCATCATGTACACCTAGGGACAAGTCTGTGTTCAGCCATGTGCTGTGGATCTGTACTTCGTAGGAATTGAGAATATGTATGAATTTGAGGTTGATAGCTACGTAAATACTGAATTATTTCTATATCACTTGGTATACCATCTGCCCACCACCATGACCACCTAGACCCTTCCCCAGAACTCTCTGGACCGTCCCTTAATCCTGCAACTTAAGGGGCAATGCCTGGCCAACTGGGGGTGGGAGAATGCCAGTGGGGCTTTGATTGGGTACCTTGGCCAACATTATTTTTAATTGGTTGATGCCTGAGCCATACTAGTTGATATAAATCTTAAATATTAACCCTGTGCAAATGTGCTGTAGTCTTAGACATTTCCATACAAAAAATGAAAAAAGCCAGACATGTGACTGCCATGTCAAATATTCTCAGCCTGCAGTTTCTTCTCTTCAAAGGCCACCCCAGAGGCATGAATGTTGGTTTGCAACAAGGAGAGGATTTCATAAATATTGCTCTTTGCCAAATCCCCAGAGGCCCTTGAAGGTTGGGTGCTAATAAAGCTTGAATTATTATTAAGCGTGTGGTTTATGTAGGTCATTGCCAACTACTGGCATGATGAAAAGTCAAGAAAAACAAAGCAGACACAATAACCCCAAATAGAGCATGGATGAGGAACTGCAACCCTGTTCTCCAAACAAGAAACACACCTGAAATCTCTTTTCTTTTTTGTCTCGAAACCAAGAAGGACTTGGTTTCCCCACCTGTAAAATGAGGGTCATAAGAATGACCTCCTTCACTAGTGTTTTAGGATTTTTGACGATATGCTTTTTTAGAAGAAGGGGGGCAGCCAGGAGAAATAGAGTTGGTAGACTCATCTTTATCCTGTAGCTTTAAGTTTTTAGTTGCTGACACATTGTTGCAGTGTTTGGCTTTTATTTTACCCAGCAGCCCCAGAAATGGGGTGTGGTGGAAGTAGCAAAAGGAAATGCTCCAGGAATTCAAGGTCTTGCCTGAAGGAAACTGCAGATGCCTTAGTCAGATTCTGCCTGGAGGCTTTTTTCCAGATGTTCACAGGAAGATGACCCATGTCAAACTTTTGGTCACTTGGACAAGTTTCAGGATTGTTCTTTAGGGAGACCTCTTCCTAAGCAATGAGGAACATGTACATTTCCCAAGCATCCTGTTGGGTGGTGATGTTCACTTCCTTACCAAGGTGCTTCCAGCTGAAAAGGTGTCAGTGCAGGCAGGAGAGGCAGATGAATGGTCTGGGGCCTGGGATTAGGCATCTGGAGGAAGATGGTGGGATTGGAGGTATCTGGGGGTTACTGCTGGATCCTAGATTTGGAAAGATGCTCTGGGGGAGAAGGCGGTAGATCTACTTGTGCTAAGATGGTC